>NC_081451.1:11328163-11343572 GCF_007210705.1 Tigriopus californicus
TTCTCTCCCCCCAAAATGCCCAAAATCAGGGTGCCGGACCACATTTGTCCTTGAATTTCCTTTACTTGACATCCCCTATTGAAGCAAAATCTTCAGGGTAACTAGCCGACTTCTTGAAGTCAAAAAGATAAATTATACGCATCCTCTGCAATCTTTTAAAGAACATGATATATTGCAAAATATGCACCCTAGGGAGTGCTTGAGCCCGACCTAACAATAAACGATGACATTAAGCACCTATTGAAACATCTTTCAACGAAAAGGTTCGTTTTCTGGTTTTTTTCAGTCGGCCCTCCAATGTTAAGAGATGAAAGGCCTGTGAGTTTTAGGTGCTTGCATCAATTTTTGAAACAATCTAAAAAACATCAAAGAGAAGTCAATCGTCTAAACATCGTGCATGAACTTTATTGAAATTTAATACGGCACATATGAAATTATGTCGGGTGGAGTTCAAACTTGATTAATCCCTTTGACTCTCAGTTGTCAAACCCGCTATTAGGAGTTTAAGGTTCATCTAAATAAGTTATCACCACTTTTTGGGTACAGTGAAGGCAATAACAAACCAAAATACAACTCATAATTAAACTTAAAAAAGTTGCCTACGATTTCGAAAAAACATTTGCAAAAAATAAGAAGCTTAAAATTAACAAAAATGAGGTCAAAGACAGCTGTTTCAGGCTTTAAAGTACTTTTTATGCATGTTAATGAGTGAAAATGTGTCAGTTTATAAAAATACATCATAAGATGAAAATCATTTTCAAGGATAAATGACTTGGAACTGCAATTCAATCCCTTAACAAGAGAGCCATTAAGCCTCAAAAGTTCGAATGACCTCTCAGAATACGGTTTTCTCTTGTTTCAATGTTCCAATGTCAAGTCTTTGGTCCCACAGGCATTTATTCATTTAATCAGCATGGAAAAAGAGACAAATGTCCCTAAAAAAACATTACAGAGATGCTGAAAGACAGGCATGCCAAGCAATCGCTTTGCCAAAATACATCAATAAGCGAGAGAAGTCCCTAAAAGTATAAAGGTCCAGGCTCGTGCCCTTGAAACACAATTCGTGGTTGGATTATTACCCAAAGTCGAGACACCTAAGTCATAAAAAGGCTAACTAAATAAGATGTATTGTGACATTACGAGGAAAAAAATTAGCTACCGACTCATGGAGTCAAACTAGCAGGACTCTTTCCTCGTAACTACTCACACAGAGGACGACCCCAAGTAGAAACTTAGCGCAGTGCAGTGTTTGCGAATAAAGTTGAGCTCAAAATTTAATCCACGCATATTAGGCAGAGCAATCGTTCATCAAAGCACAAGTTAATGAACTGTAGAGCAGCAATGATCGTTGAGATTTTAGTGCTTCTCCTGACTTTGTTTGGGATCACTTACGGGATCTTCAAATATAGGATCACTTATTGGAGTCGTCATGGAGTCCCAAATGAACCCAATGCCACTTTCCCCTTTGGCAACGATCCTTCGTTCCATCCTGATGTCATCCGTGCGAAAATAAATTCTGCCTACGTGATAGACGAGCTCTACCAAAGGCACAAGGATAAACCTTTCATTGGGATCTACGGACCTTTGGGTCAACAATCGATCATCATCAATGATCTGGAGTTGATCAAGCATGTCCTCATCAAGGATTTTGACGTCTTTGTGGATCGCTTCGGGCAGTTCAATGTCTTTGGTGGAGATTCCGAAGTGTTCACGGATCGTCTTTGGCAACAACAACTCCTCATTTTAAAAGGAGAATTATGGAAGGATGTTCGATCAGTGTTCTCGCCCGTTTTCACATCCGAGAAAATGAAACTCATGATACACTTCATGAAAGTAATTCGCTTGAATCAAGAGCTAGCTAAGTGTGCTCCCAATTTACATTGAGTAGGTTTTTGAAAGTTTTAGTTTTCATAATGTTTTTAGGTATATAAGTTTTTATGTGGGCTAGAATTATATACAACAATTAAATCAAAGTTGTTCCCTAAAACTTTTTGAGGTAGAAAAATGCCAAGTTGTGTTTGGGAATTTCCCTGGAAACTTCATAGGGCTTTTTGAACACCGTGTAAAGTGAATAAGTTTCTCGTCTTGAACTGCTGGGATTCCAATCCCAATAGCGGTAAGGAAGTCCGCAAAAAAATGTCCAGACCATGAATAAATACCATTCAGGTTTCCTACTCTAAAAAATCAAAAGACGGTTATTTCAAGTACATCATTTTAGTCAACGCAATAAAAATAGACTTCAAAGCCAGTTAGATTTTTTAGAATCACGTGCTTTTTTGCAAAAAGCATCTTCGAGAATTGATTATTAAAATAAAGCATAAGGTTTTTTTTACACTTTGTTTGATTCAGGCTTTCTATTCTACAATACTTATACTTCAACTTGTAATGTTACGTTTGCGGGTTATGTGATGCTATAACAATAGCAGATCTTGTAAGTGGCGCTTGGGTTAGATGTCGCCACTTTGGAATCCAGGTCATTGCTTCACTTGCTTCAAAGGGTTGCTCTTGACCAGCTTCTGGCCACGAAAAGGATAAGCCTTGCTTGCAACATGCTTTGCTACTCATATCAATTGGTCAATTTGATGTATCCTTATCTCTCATGAGCATCATGATGTAATAAGATCTTTGGACACTAAGGGTTGTTGTGGATGTCCACAAACCCTCGTGTGCTAAGTATGTCAAGCATCCAAAGCAGCGAGATAGCATTGCAATTTTACACGCGCTCTATCACACCTGCTTCGTCTGGAATGCGTTATTATGAGGGTTACCTAAGTTGTTACATAGGCAAAAAAAAATCGCATAACAGTCTCGGATATTTAACCACACGAGGGACATCGTGAGTGCATGGTGAAAGAGTAAAAATCTCCCATCCTGATTGGTAGGGTAGAACTTAAAGGAATATTAAAAAATCGAATCTTCTTTTGCAAAAGGAAACCTCTATGTCACAGCATTTACAAAATTGTACTCTATGTTACAAAAAAATGGAGCAATTGATTGTTGTCTTGTGTTCTGTTATCTTCACAAGTTTTTGCTAAAATGTATTTGATAATGGAATTAACAATGGATGAAGGCACGTCAGAACAAGCTAAAAACAAGATACATTTTGATTAAAAATACAAAGAAATTATGTAAAAAAGTACTTTGAACCTAAAAAATGCGCCAAACATGGAAAAAGCTCGTAAAGCCAAAAAACAGAGGAGTAGAAAATAAGTGCAAAGTCATTGCCGTAATATGCATAAAAATATGCAAAAAAACAACTTGAAACATGGTTTTTATTCAACTAAACCTGATTTAGGACATAGATAGGGCAAAGCATATTTTGGTCATCATTACTCAGATTGAAGATCTTCGAAAACTTTTCAATTTTTGCAGCACCTCCCAAGGGAACTCCAGTAGTCGGGAAGTTTAAGCTTGCTAGGTAGGTCAAAAGGACAAACATGAAAATTTCATAAAAAAATATCTTCAGCCACCTCCTGTTACTCTTTTTGTTTGAAAAATGTCTCTCAAAAGTTCACGTGTCGTGAGTTACAACCCTAAATTGTAGTTACAATTCAAGATCAACAGGCTTGGCAGAGCCGTAACACAAAGCTCCAAGAGCAATTACTTCTCAAAATAATGTTTTGTATACTGTGTGTCCGTTTCAGTGTTCAGTCATTTCGAAATACAATTTGCAAAGAGAGTGTGTATATATCCAACTACTTTAAAACAAAAAAAATCGTCTGAAGTCCATGCCTTGCTAAAGATGTTCTCCTTGAGTAATACTTGCTTATAAATGAAAACAATCTTTATGGAGAGCTTCAGTTATCACATTGTAGTAGAGCAACTATGATCATTGAGCTGCTTGCCCTTCTCCTGACCTTGGTTGGTATCACTTACGGGATCTTCAAATATAGGATCACTTATTGGAGTCGTCATGGAGTCCCAAGTGAACCCAATGCGACTTTCCCACTGGGAAATGATCCCACTTTTCATCCAGACGTTATCGGTTCCAAAAGGAATCCAGCTTATGTAATTGACGAAGTGTATCAAAACCACAAGGAGAAGCCTTTTGTTGGAATCTATGGACCCTTGGGTCAACAATCGATCATCATCAATGATCTGGAGTTGATCAAGCATGTCCTTATCAAGGATTTTGAGGTATTCGTTGATCGCTTCGGACAATTCAATGTCTTTGGTGGAGATTCAGAAGTGTTTACTGATCGTCTTTGGCGCCAACAACTCCTCATTTTAAAAGGAGAATTATGGAAGGATGTTCGATCAGTGTTCTCGCCCGTTTTCACCTCCGGGAAAATGAAACTCATGATGCACTTCATGAAAGCAATCAGCTTGAACTTACAAGAGGAAATGAGGCAATGTGCGCAGGATTCCAAACCCATTGATCTCAAAGATCTTTTTGGCAAATACAGCATGGATACCATTGCCACTTGTGGCTTTGGAGTGGACGCCGGATCGTTTGGATCCAGTCAAGAAACAACATTAGTCAAACATGCCAAAAATGTATTTGGTCGTAATCGGTGGGATAACTTTATGCTTATGTGCTCTCTGATCCCGGGATTGAACGCCTTCTGCAAAATGCTCAAGCTCCCTTTCTTCAAACCCGTTGAAACACAGTTCTTTTACGACATCATCATGCAAACCATCCAAAATCGGGTCAAGACCAAGGAGAGGAAAAACGATTTGGTCGACCTCATGATTGACGCCATTCACTTTGAAAAGACTCTCAAGGCAAAAGGCGAAATCGATGTTGAGGACAATGTCATCCAAAGCTCCACATTGGTCCACAAAATCAAAAAAACCGACTTTGACGAGACCTTGGTGGTTTCTAACGCTTTACTGATCCTTATTGCTGGATATGACACCACTGCCATGACAATGACATATTGCGCTTATGAATTGGCCAAGAGTCAGATTGCTCAGGAGAAACTGATTCAAGAGATCGATGAAGTCATGGCCAACCTGTCCGAGGATCAGGATTTCCCGGATTACAACACGATTCAAACCATGCCCTACTTAGACTCAGTTCTCCACGAGACGTTGCGGCTTCACTGTCCTATCCCATTGATTAGTCGGAACAATTCCCGTGATTACAAAATCCCTGGACATGATGTGATGATTCCCAAGGGAACCGATGTTTATATGATGGCCTATAGTATCATGCGAGACGATAGATACTTTGATCAACCCAACGAGTTCAATCCTGACAATTTCTCCAAAGCGGCAAAGGAGAAGAGAAGTCCATATGCGTACCTGCCCTTTGGACAAGGCCCAAGGGCTTGTATTGGAATGAGATTCGCACTCTTGGAAGCCAAGGTTGGCTTGGTTTCCGTGCTCACAAAGTATCGGATCAAAACTTGTGAGGAGACTCCTCAACAAGCTATCAGAAATAACTATACTTTCTTGGGCAATCCGCGTGATAAACTTTGGGTTGCTGTTGAGGCACGGTAACATGTTCAAAGTTGCTCTATACTAGATATGAATCAAAACGTTGTTATACTTTAAAATACACGCATGAAATAAAAAAAAATTGAACTGAATAAGCTGGAACTGAAAGCAATAAAACAGGTCTGAAACGCAGTATGACCCAGTGGTACCCACAACATGTTTTAAGAGATTTCTCAAATGCCAAGACTTCTATCCATCGAACGGACTTTGAGATGTTGCGTTTCAAAAGTTGTATTTTGCATGAAATTTGAGCACAATACGACCCGGTGATATTGTAAAGCAAAATTTTACCAGAGTACAGAATACTTGTCTTTCAAGCCTCAAAATTGGATCTAAATCTTTACCTTTTTTTAAGCATGCAGAAAAAACTGAAGATTTCACTGAAAACTTACTTCACATTCAAAACAATGGCCTTCAGCGATTGGTCCACTGCAGTGGTTTAGTACCAGCTAAGAAGTGAGCCATGACATTATTGGGGGCAAGGATTTCTCCTTGTCGACAACTGTTGTCTTGCGACTTGACACAATCAAATTGAACCACGTAGGTTAAAACGTGCATATTTTCGGCAACCTATAGTGGCGTCGATCACAGACCATGTAATGACTAGACCTCGCATAGCGCAAGGAAAAATGCGAACGCTTGCCTTCATCAGCTGCTACATAAATTTTGGTGTACAGTGACTCATACTTTTTCATCCGCCAGCGTGGTCGGATTCAGAGTGAGCTTGTCACTGATAGCGTTCGTTGAAGGTCCAGCGATTCCCAGCAATTGTAGGTCGTTAGTACTGATCAGGCAGTCGCCCTCCTCTTTTTAGGTGTACAGAGTTGTTGACACAAAATCCATTTTCCTCTGCACTGAAGTCGGGCCAATGCGACATCTAGTCGTTATATGATCTGTGGCGTCGATCCGCTCATTCGTACCTTTTCTCTCGTCCGTCAGCCCGACTCGTCAAACCACTTTTTTCGTTGTCGACCCGAGTTCTCTAGCCAAGCATTCATAGATTTAAACGCAAGTAAAGATTGAAAAAACCATTGCATGAATAGCAAGAACATTATCGCTTCTATAGGGACTTTGAAGTAGCAGCTGCACGATGAAGTCAGCACAATTTTTGGGAGGTCAACGACGTACATTTCAATACGGAGGAGGTGCTAAATCACGCTATATTAGACAAAAAAGACTAGTTTAAGATTTAAGAAAGTCTATTATAAAAATAGAACATTGTAAAATGGGAAAAAGTCCCAAATAGCTTTTTTGGGTAAAAAGTATTTTTGGAACATGATAATGGCAGATTTGGTGCAGTTGGGAAGCCAAAGGTGAAGGCCATAAGGGAAAATTGGGGTAATGTATATTGGCAAGAGTTGAAGGACTATTGGAAGGGGAAGATTCTCGATGGGAAGTATATTTTAGATGTATCCGATCGTGGCCCTGGCCTTGGTTATTGCAGAGTTCAGGTGATTGGTGAATGAAAGTTGGGTGGAGGAGGTGACATTATAACATTCCTTCTCAATTTCCGCTTTTTGCCAACTTCCTTATCACTACTGGGAACAAAATCCCTCACAGTTTCAGAGGATTTTTTTGCAATTCTTGCTTAAGCCCATTTCCATATAACACCTGATCCATCAAAGAATTTAAGATGACGAGTCTGGTTAGCCATTGAACTATAAGATAGATGTGGAAATTTGGTCAAAAACTTGTCCAAGTTTGGCTTCAAATATGCTACTGGATCAATGCCTACATATTTCCTGCGAATGTTTCTGGGGAGCACAATGTACAATGAAGGAGCCCAAGAAATAAGACAGGAGGACTTGTTCAAAAAAGTCACGTAAAACCTTTACATTCATCGAAATTGACCTTAAAACATGGGTTGGGATAAAATGCACGCATAAGAGGATGATTTTGCTTAAAATCAATGGACTACAACATGCATGGGCAAACTGTTCAGCGATTAAAATCCGTTTTGTTAAAGAAACGACCATTGAACAATCCAGCGCCCACCTCTGCTACGTCAAATCTTCTTCAAACGTGAAATATGTGCTCAGTTCTGTTATGGTAAATCGGGCTTGTGTGTACTTCGAGAAACTTGTTTTCTCTTCAGTTATTGTGAACGAAGTGTGCGTCGTTGCTCTCCTTATTCCGCCCTTGCTCTGAATGAAGAAGTTAAACGAAATACAAGAATGGTAAGTTAAGTCCTAAAAAAATTGCTAACTCGTTAAAGATCATTGACAGTTTAACACTAAAGCGCCAGTCAATCTTTTGCTTTTCTTGATGATTGATTCTGAACGTTGAACTGTCTTGAATTCAACAAAATGTCCAGCTTGTTATTGTTGTTTTTTAAAGGTTGACCAGACTTACTTCAAATGCTTGTCCCTGTTATTCAAATATACGTGCAAGATATTTAACATGCGTTATGGTATATGTCCATTTAAAATATTTGACACCTTGATGGCTTCCAACAACATGTTGTGGAGGTGACTAATAGGAATTTTTACACATCACGCAGTATTCGTGTAATCCATGAAAACGTAGATTTTTCCTGTGCATGAATTGAGGGAATCAAATATTTTTCAGCTCAATCTTGGCATTAAATCTATGACATTGAATATTCTTTAAGAGGTAAAGGTGACAATTTTCTATGGAGGGAAGGGACTTTCATAAAACGAACAATCGTTGCGATCTATATCATATTTCCGCGCACCCGGAAAAACAACTAATTCCTCAAAGAATCCATAAGGATAAAATAAAAGCAGACTTTATGATTTAGAAACGGTCACCCTGTGAATGACAAGAGCTAGAGAGAAAAAGAAAGAGAGGGAGAAAGTAACGGCTGATGTATTCTCGAGTCACCTTGCCCTGCGTGACCATAATCAGACAAGTACAAAATGGCATGGATGAAGACTAGTACAACAGACTTTTTCGGCTATTATGACTTGTTTAGGCAACAATCACGAACCAAATGAACAAGAAACTTGAAGAATGAATTAGTTGATACCCATAGATCAGCCAAAAATGCGCCAACCAATGAAAGGTAGCTTAAAAGAGGGGAGGAAAAGTCAAAGAAAATCAGCAAGAATCCTACAAAAGTATGGAGCTTGTGTACTGAGTATCATCTCCAGTCTTGCACTCTTGAGCCGGTAGAGGGCGATTTCGAAAGTCAATACATTTAAAATCTGCATCCCTTGTCATCAGGCAGGATTTGCTTACTAAGCCTGAAATCTCATTTCGGGCTAATCCGTGAGTTTCGTTACGGTGTGGTTGCCTTGATAGAACACTAGATTTAACAACGCGTTAGTAAAGTGAACAGAGACTAAAACATACATGTAGAACAAACATCTTTGAAGCTGGTGTGCACTTCTCAGAGCCTTCTCTTATCTTTTGCTTTGATGATTGCAATAGAATAAAGAGTTCATGCTCATATGTCCAAACTTTAATCGATCTTTTAGGTGTAACGCGACGAGGGACGAGAAAAATGGGCGAAAACGATTTTCCTTTCACGTTCCAAACTGTTTCTCGTGAGGATGAGGAGGCAAAAAGGAAGGTCTTCAAGGAAGGCTCTTTGGAACTTAATGTGACGCAAGTAATGCCAGGTAAGTGCTTTTAAGCTATCTCGTAGGCATGTATGACTTAAAGATTAAAGCAGTTTTTTCCTTGTTGGGATATTTGAGTGAGTGTTTTCCTTAAGTTGTATCTTGGCTGCAATGGAATTAGTTGAAAGCCGTATTCTTCGATGATCAGCTTACCCCTCTCCTCTCACCACTAGGACGACTGCCACAGTTGTTGAAAAGCCTTTTTGAAATCTAACAGAAATATCCAAACAAATCTTGGTTAACTATTGGCCATATGCGCGTTTTATTTGAGCTAGAATTCAATAAATCAATCACGGCAAAATTACTTCTTAAGGCTTTTAAAAGTAAATGAGTGTTAAGATGAATTTGCGTATTTTTCTCAATACTTGATAAGGCATTTTGACCACCCTGGTGAGACGGGTGAAACGAGAGAAGAGGAGACGAGACGGTTGTATCCAAGAATCCAGCCGAAGTTTCAAAATGAAAATTTTTGCCCTTCTTTGTCAAACTATGTAGCAATCGAGTGAGCTCGACGTGCACAATTTTAAACTTTACTTCAGACATCCTCTATTTTTGAGAAATAACGCCTCTAACATTGCAGTAATACAAATTGATGTTGAAATTTCAAATCGAATTAGAGCCGCTTTCCAGGGCATATCTTTCAATGCGGTCAAAATGAAACTTCCAATCTTCATGGGTGATTTTTTAAATCAGCTCTTGCGTCTTGTTTTTAGCTCATTGATTTATCTCCCACTCAAATCGCTACGTCACTAGAATAAACTGACTTCACACGGAACCGATAAATTGCTTTCAAAATTGAAGACTATATTCCCAAACCAGCAAAGATTTTAATCTTCCTTAGGCGCACTTAAAGTATGAAGTCATACTTCTGCCGTTCAGGATAGTAACTCTTTATTCAAATCCAAAACCTAATTATAACAGGCAGCACTCATGAAATATGCTTCATTTACTTATCGATGGCCTGAAGGAGACGTAAAAGAGTCCAAACCACTCAAAATAAAAAATGTACGGTTGGCTTATTTTTGGAAACTTTTCCACTAAGAAAAAGCCGAATAGTACTACTATATTTTTGCATGGTTGTGCTACTGCAAGAATTGTAAGATCTTTGTTATAAAACCAAAATTTGATCATTTTTTATAACTCACAAGGATATACAATCCTTGGATCTAACCCTCTTTAAGGTGGAGTCGGTTTGAGACGGACTTATTTTCTTTGACAAATGTGATATGCGTACAAAATACAAAGTTCTCCGGACTTGAATTTATCAATCGAACCTTCAAAAGCCCTACATCGTATTCAACGTCATTTTCTTTCTAGAAAAAAGCTTGAAATAACACACATTTTTCATACAAGGGTGTCTTATTTATTTAAAGTGAGTTGGTCAAAGAGGAGAATAATTTGATTGCTTTGATATTTCAAATTCATGACAATGTTTTTCATTCACATCTGAAATATCGTTCGGTGGATCAGATATTTCATGAAAAGGAAATTAGATAAGAATTAGAATATTTTCAAACACATTTTCACTTTCATCTGGGACTCTATTTCCTGTAGCTTCGAGGAAGTCTGAAAAAAAATCCCTTGGTGATTTACATTAAAAACCTAGTATTGTGCCATTTTATGTAACTAAAAGTGCATTGCTGTTGTTTTTACCCGGTAATGGTCAAAAAGAAAAAAAAGTTCTTAATGTTAGCGCATGCGTAAGAGCGTCTACGATTGAAGTTACAAAAATTGTGTCAACTATTTATGAACTATGACAAAAACTCAAATATGAATAAAAAGACGTCATGTTCTCCAAACCTTTAAATACACTTTAAGGACGCATCATTCTGCCCAAAACATACGAGGAAGATGCCAAACGAATTTATAATATGGAATTGCGACCAGATGACATCTGGATTGTGACGTATCCAAAATGTGGGACAACGTGGACCCAAGTAAGCATCGGTTAAAGCTGATACCTTTCAAGAGAGGATATCGTTGTCCCTCAATTTCATGTACTTTCGTCCATTCAGGAATCAGTTTGGCAGTTGGTCAATTTCGACTTGAATAGCAATATTCCTTTCGACGCCCGGACGCCATTTCTTGAATTTGGACACATCATGAAGTCATCAGGGGCTTTTGAAATCAAAGTGGGGAGCAAAGAGCCCCCGCCTGAAATGTTTACGGACCTTGTCAGCTTTATTGGCAAAATGCAGTCCCCCAGAGTGATTAAAACGCATATTCCACTTGAGCTCTTGCCGCCCAAATTGGTGGAAACTTGCAAAGGTGAGGGAGTCTTCAAAAGTCAACTTTTTTCGACATTGATGGATGGAATGCTTGCATTTCAGTTGTTTACGTATGTCGCAATCCAAAGGACACATGCGTTTCGTATTTTCATCATAGCGCCATTGGAAAACCTGTTTATAAGCTCTATGGAAATTTTGAAGATTACAGTGAGCTTTTCTTCAATGGGCGCCTTGTGTATGGAGACTATTGGCAACACCTCAAGGTATACAAAATAAGCCGGCTAAACCTAGTGTATTTGGGCTCATGAGCCTTATTGACGGAACTCCCTACAAGTGGTTCAAGATGAACATTTTGTTTATGTTGTTTAATTTCATATGCATAATACTTGATCAACCAACGACTTACAGTTGGCAGATTTGCCTAGCACTGGAAAATAGGCTTGATCAAGAATTTTGATAAATTACCGTGAGCTCCTTCATGGGTACTCCTTACGAATATTAGAGGGGAGCAAATTAAACAATGAATGAGCCCGAGAAAGAAGAGAAGTGGACTTCATTGTTCGAACTAGCCTGGATTCTCGAGGGCTTGAAGGTGCTCTTAAAACGCACTTTAAGCCTCTACGGTCACTAGAATTGACCCTAAATCCTGGGTTGGGACAAAGCTCATGGATACTCTTGAAGACGTACAGTGTCAGATACCTTTCGTACCTTATCCGAACACTGAATAGTCTCAGCTTGTTTAGTCTCTCCCAATTAAAGAGCACTCACATACCTGTGATGTTCCTAGTGAAACATCTTTGACTTGTTCAACCTTTTGCAAACCTGCTGAACTTATTGGAGCCCAAATGGGTGAAGCATATTTAAGATAAGGCTTGACGATTGACTTGTACAGAGCTAGTATTGTGACGCTATCTCTGGACTCTCAAAAGTTATTTGCACATCAACGTCATCTGTTCTCTCATAACAATAATAATGTACGTTTTACAGATCACTTATCCTGATTGACGAAGTTTTAATGCTTCGACATTTGAACCTGAACTGATCTAAGCTACGTACAGTAGATATTTCAAAGCAGTTTAACGAAATTCTGAACACACTTTTCAGCATCTTTGCCATCATAAAAAAGGTGGCATCAAAAAGAAGAGGAGAGTAATGCGAAATATGTTTGATTATTCTTTGCAGAGTGGTTGGGCCTTGAGAGGTCATGAAAACTTTAAGTTCATTTGGTTCGAGGACATGAAACAAGACCACAAGGCTGGACTCAAAGATCTTGCCCAGTTCTTAGGATATGAGCGCACTGAGGAAGAGCTAGACACTCTGGTTAAACACTTAACCATCGACAATATGCGAAATATATCTGTGGCCAAAGCCAGAAATGACTATGAAAAGGAGTTCCTAGCCAAGTTTTTCCGCAAAGGCCAAGTGGGCGATTGGAGCAACTATTTCCAAGGAGAAACCCTTCAAAAGTGGAACGAATGGATAAAAAAACACTTGGAGGGCACTGATATTGTTATGAGATTCAAATGATTTTAAGCATTGAATAGCGAATAACTATCGAATAAATAGGAACAGACGTGTGTCTCAAAATTGTTAAATGCCTGCTTGGGGTTTTCCATATCTAACACCCAGTCTTTGGCTTGCAATAAATCTTTTAGTCTTTTTAGATTAGGTTTTCTTGTGTCTCTAATTTCTATTTCCTTGGACAGGTCCTTACTTATTACTGATTTCATGCTTATTGAAGTAAAAGTTGCAAAGTGATCACTAACGTCACATTCAAGTATTCCAGAGGACATACCTCGGAACAGTTAGTGAAGATATGTTCTATTAAAGTGCGGGAGTGTGCGGTAATCCTTGTAGCATCATTGATAGGGGTGATAAATTAAAGTGTCCTAAAAGGCCAATGAGGTCTGTAAGAGTCTTAGATGTTTTCAGCAAATCAATGTTCAGAGGCCACAAAGAAAGACTGATTTTCTCTCAGTGTTTGCTAGAATATCATTTAGTTTGTGGAAAGCTCGATTAAAGTCAGCATGTGGTGGTATGTACACAGAGAGGAAGACTCTTTTTCCTAATTCAATTCCTATTACCTCACAATCTTCGTCCATTAATTCAAGGTTTTTAGGTTAGGCTATTTGTGGTTTGTTTTAATCAAAAATCCCACTCCACCTCCCCGTCTCCCATCTGTTCGTTCAATTCCTATCAAGTCGTATCCATGAATGAATATCAGTTGAATCCTGGAGAATTGCCACATTTCCTGCATCGCCAAAATCTCTGGTGCTTGTTCAAGAACAAGGTCTCTGATCTTTTCTTTACGGGCTGCCGGAACGTACATTTGACACTTCTACACACAATTTAAACGAAGATTTCGAGCCTTTTGTCCATTCCAGAAAACCATACGACTGACCACATACAGCATTTCATGCTGATATTTCCAGATGACGGCTCCATGGCCAATTTCCATTGCCCGTGACCCGGAGACAAAGAGGGAGGACCACTGCGTGCCACGAAATATTGTTCCCCTGTACGCCACAGACAGTTTGTCCAGGATTTGGCGATACTGGTCACTATGTTGGGAGGTTGTCCGTCACCCCCACGACGAATAAAGTCTGCCAGTGATACAATCTGTGGACAGGATTGAAACTTCTTAGAAATGATGGAGTGTCCAATGTTCTACGTGATGCCACCCCTTTAAAAATGAATAACAGGCGTTCAGCCTCGTCTGTCTCGTTTTTACGTTTGGGGAAGTTTATTCCGTGGGATGGATTTCTAGAGCACTAATCGGCCGGATTATTGCGGACTTAATAGTGAAAGACCTAGTAAGGAATGTCCTGATGTCCAAGTTTGATTCTTTCAATTCGAACTGATCCTTGTCTTGAATGCTGAAAGATGGCGATCAAAGGCTTGTGGTCTGGATGAACTTTCAGTGCTGGGTTTCCAATTAGGTACTGGGCGAAATCTCCTTGTAGTGTTATTCCTTATTTAGGTTATCACGGCTTACGCCTATGCTTTTGCATCATGCCTTCGTTCGTTCCTCATATATGCTCTCTGTGTATATACGATCCTTGTATCCATGCCCAACTACCGTAATAAACAGTTTGCAATAGAGCTTCAACCAGAGTACATCGTCTGTCTGTTCTCCGCGCGTCCATAACATAACACTCCTTAGCCCAATATCCACCGACATTGCCTCCAGGTCCAAATGGGGGTATCATTTTTCTGTGCCTGACGTGGCCTTCGACGCCACAGCAACTGCTTGCCCCGTTGTTGGCCCGTCACCTTGGTGAGGATGGCACAAAGAACATCTCTGTGTGCGTCTACTATGATGTGGGTGGCAAGCTCAGGGTTAGAGTACGCAGTTCACCAACCCTATGAGCGGCCTACGGAGGGATGGGAACTCTCTTTCGTGTCTCTCTCCCCATTTGAAGTGTACTGATTTATGGGTATGGGCCCATACCAAGGTGTCATACAACGTGGTTAACACAGTTAAAAAAATCACCCACAACGACAACGTCATCATGTATTAAATGCACAAATTGACAGATCTTCAAAAACCCCGGTCCACGCTGCCGAAAGCTCCCCTGATTCGGGTTTGAGGCCAATACAAAGTCTTCTGTAACGATATATGTACCTTGGCCCACAACAGAAGACTGAGGGTGCGTGATTCTGGGCTAATTCCAACTGGTGGAGGCCTCCTTAAAACCGAATTTAGAAAACACTTTGCACCCCAACCTGGCTTTAATAGCGTCCGGACTGGGAATTGGACGTGGGTGTCTTTGAGCTCAGAGTTGAGTCCCCTCAAATCAACAGTAACGCGGATATTTCCCCTGTCTTTGGACGCAATTTCAAGGTTGGAGATTCAATTTGCTGGGCCTTCATACGTTTAATAACACCATCCATGAGCATTTGGGGGAACGGCTTCATCAACCTGAGGTTGGAAGTAGTAAGGGTTTGGCGTCGCCCGACATTCCACCCATGGTTCTCCACAACATAGACGGGTCTTTCATGTGAGGCTTCCGGTTCTTCTTAGTTGACAAGGTACAAGGTCCCCTTTTACCTTGTCACGAGGGCATGTATACGAACTAAAGCATAGTCATGAGAAAACCACACCCTGATCCCAAAGAGGGACTCTATGCTAGAACATGTTGCGACAGACTTGAA
>NC_081451.1:11343623-11353149 GCF_007210705.1 Tigriopus californicus
AAAGTGAAAAAAAATCCCATTCATAATTGGCTGTTTCTTGGCGTAACATCAAGTAAAAATAAAAAAATGGCTTATTTTAGTTGTTAAAGGTCGTTGAACTCCCGTAACAACTTATTTGGGCCTATTTATATTTTCTGGCAACTCCGAAGCTACAAGCAAATCAAGCTGGTTTCTTTAATGCACGTGTTATTTATACTATTCACCGTAGTTTTAAAACTGTGTTAGAAACTTTATGAGATTGTAACAAGGCTTCAATGGGTTCGAAATCAGGTGATGAATAGGGTCCAAAGACTAAAGTGATAACATAAAAACTGACTGAAAATCAGTTATACTCTTCTTTTGCCACTAGTTTTCCTTAGTTGGGTGCAATATGTACATTGATGAAATCTTAAAAAACCAATTTAACCCCATGATCGAGTGTGACCATAACTAAAGAGGCCAAAAAGCACAATTCACTCCGCACAGTCATATACTGGATGACAGAAATGTCTCTGGACACTTTCTTGAAATCGTTGTTATTGAGACCAAATTTAAATTTGGTACCAGAAAATATGCTGCTTTCTAATTGGCCAATTGTTTTTTGAAATCATATTAATGATTGTTTTGATGAAAAACACAAGAGTGCTGCGAGGAAAATCTTTCCTCGTTCTTGAGTAAGGAAATGTGGTCCCACCTCCTTCCTAGATTCGAAGCCAATGGGCTTTACCATCTAATCAAATATGGAGAGAAGACTGGGGGAACAGTTTTTAGAGTCTGCCCAATCTCAAGGCAGCCCTATTAACAGCTTGGGCAAATTTACCTGAAGCGGAGGTCCATGCTTGCTGCAGAAGTGCTCCTCGACGTTTTTGGACCGCAGTCAACAAGTGAGGAGGATATGTGGAGGAATGTATTGATAAAAGAATTGAATGAAATGTTTAATAACTTTGTGTTTTATACATTTACTCAGCAACATGCTTCGTTAGGCCTAAAAAGCAATTTACCGTGTCCGGTTTCTTTTCTGTCACGCGGTAGTTACCTGGACAAAGTTGTGAGTCCCACAGAGTTGAACCCTGAAACGTTTTGTAACTCACAATTTTACCGTTAGACAGCAGAGTAATCGACCCAAGGTAAAGCGACCTCCGGGGGCAAACAATTCAAAGCATGCGGTAATCATTTTCCGTGCGTGTTAGACATCTGGTTAGCCCAAAAAAAACAAAAAAGGGTACTCGTTTAAAAAACTGCCTTTCAGTCATCATTGCAGGCTTCTATTTGAAATGTAAAACTTCTATTGGAAGTAATGATATAGCTCTTATCCAATCCGCAAGACAAAGGA
This sequence comes from Tigriopus californicus, assembly GCF_007210705.1. Taxonomy (NCBI): domain Eukaryota; kingdom Metazoa; phylum Arthropoda; class Copepoda; order Harpacticoida; family Harpacticidae; genus Tigriopus; species Tigriopus californicus. The sequence goes on from NC_081451.1 coordinate 11,344,936, forward strand.
GCAACAAGTCGCCGATGTTGAAAACTTGATTATGGAATCACATGACACGATGGGTTTCGGTTTTCCGCGACTCGTTATGGTTTAAATTGCTTTCCCTTTTCGGGCTACAGTTAGGGCGGAAGTTATTGGCAACCCCTTCGTTTTTATATAAAATCTTAAATAACCTACTACGTATTTTAACAAATGCAGCAAAAAAATGTGGATAATGGTATTAGAATGAAGAAGTAGCACACCAAGTATGATTGCAATCAATGCAATGGTTGCCGAATTATACTCAATTATGTTAAATTCATGATGTCAGAAAGTATTGGCAACGTGATGATTTATTTACATCAATAGCCAATTGCATATCCTTTTTGGTTAATGACAGCAGTCAATTGTTTACTATAATTAACAATCAAGTTCTGTCATGTGTCTCTTGACATTTTCCCCCACTCATCCATCGCAAAAGCCTCCAATTCATTGGTAGTCTGAGGATGCCTTGCCCTGACCCGTTGCTTCAGCTCGTACCACATGTTTTGATGGGTTTTAGGTCCAGGCTCCGCGCTGGCCTATCCAGAACCTTGATCTTGTTGTCGGAGAGCCACTCGGTTACGATCTTGGACTTATGCTTTGGGTCATCGTCTTAAACAAATGTCCATATTTGTCCAAGCCGAGATCCTTTGTTGATTGTTTCAGGTTGTCCTGCAGTACTTTGAGGTAGTCTTCTTTGTATATGGTGGCCTCAATGCGGACAAGCTTCCCAATACCAGCGGCCAGCGAAGCATCCCCAAAGCCTGATGGCTCTACCACCATACTTATTAGTTGGAACTGTATTCTTTGCATCAAATGCCTTTTTTTCGCCCCCCAGACAAATGCCTGCCTTGGCATGATGTCCAAAGAGCTCAATCTTGGTCTTGTTGCTCCACAAGCATGAAGACCAGAATGCCTTGTCAACATGGTCCTTAACAATGGTCAAACAGTCTGTCTCTTTTTGAGCAGAGGTGTTCTACTGGGTTGGCATTCACAAAAAAAACGATACAATGAAAAGTTGTCTGCAGGGTTGATCTTGGAATCTTATTGCCCTCGTCCTCCAGGCTCTTGGGGTTAGTCTTTGATGTCACTTTTGCATCTTTTCGAAACATTCTGACCATTTTCCTTCAACCGTGGGTGAAAGGATTATTTTGACCTCTCCCAAGAAGATTTTAACAGTGTGATATTGGTGGTATTTTTTGATGATGGCTCTCACTGAGGAAATTGGGGTGCCAAACCTCTTGAAATGAGTTGATAGCCACTACCAGACTTATGGGCGTCGACCACTTTGGCTTGGAGATCTCCACTGTACTCCTTGGCCTTGACCATGATGCAAATGAGACGAATTTCTAATTGAATGGACATCAATGTGATGTTTGCCTTTTTATCCCAGTCAGGGATAAATCTGGCTTGAACTTGCAAAGCACAATTTGACAGGATCCTTTCTCCGATCTACATATTTCAACAGGAAGGTTCGAGCATAAGTAAGTCAGTGTAAATCAAGAATGAACTAGATGTGTCAAAGGTTCCCAACAATTTTCAAAACCTCTATTTTTACAAAATTAGTTCTAACTCAAAAAAACGAAGTAGTCAAAGCCGTTTAATTTTCGAGTGATGTTTTCTTATACTGATGCTTTCATCCTCAAAAACAATTGTGCTTTTTGAAACATTAGTACGCGAGTAATATAAAATCATGTCAAAAATCAAGGGGTTACCAATAATTTCCGCCTTAACTGTGCATCACTTTAAATTCCTCTACGGCCTTCACGTGTGGCTCCCAAATTCCGCCCAATCCGCCCTCAAATCCGCTGATGTCACCTTCACCAAATTCTTCAAATGATACCTGTGCGTGCCCCAATATGGCCACAATGCGTGGACGCATTTTCTATGCGAAAACGAGCCCCTCTCCTTTGGGTTGACAAGGTTAGTGTCCAGCAGTGTTTGGAAGCTGACTTTTACAGGGCCTAGGAGGTGATGTCCGGACACAACTTGCCCTTCCCGGTCAAGGACTTGCTTACACCTTATTGTCCTTGGCCCGAGAACATCCCTTCGGAGTATTGGCAGTCACACACTTGGCGGAAATTGAGTTCCCCTTTACATTTCCTACAGCTTCAAATGAGCAAGTGGAATCCAAATTGAAGTTGTTTGACGAAGGTTCCGGGAATTTAACATCACCAAGGTCATACCAGGGAGTTGGATCGCAAATGGCGATGGTTTTTATTCATTTATAAAAATGAGTTGCATTTTAGGAAGGCTGTTTCTTCCGAAAGCGTATGAGAAAGATGCAAAAGGATTTACAATATGGAAGTCACGCAGGATGATATATGGATTGTCACCTATCCCAAATGTGGCACAACTTGGACTCAAGTAAGAAAGAAGGTTTTCCTGGGTGAAATCGTAGAGTATTTGTTGTACGACATGGAGAAGGAATTCGTATTATTGTTTAGATTTGTATCGATTATCTTGAGGTAAGAAAGCAAGTGTATTATTTGCCTAATCTAAAACTCTCACCCCTATCTAACATTCCACAATAAGGAATTTCAGGGCAACTTGTTGACATTTAGATCAACAATTAGATTGTCAAATCTTAGAAGCAAAGCAAAGATGTGTTGCTGTTGTTGCGAGAAACATGCCAATAATTATCTGGCCTATTTAGTCAAACAATTAAGTAGTTAAAAATATAAAGCTCAAAGAACAAAGTTACAACTCGAAATTTACCAAATACTTTCGAAAAAAATGCTTTGGAACGACTACAAGTAATTCTGAAGAGCAACATAGCAATTATATGTTTAACGCAGCCTTCGTAATATTTTTATATTTTACAGGCGCCGTAAACGCATGCTCTTCTCTGTATATAAAGCCATGTTTATTCATGAATAAAAGGAGAGTCTACGACTTAACACCGAGACCAACCGTTGCTTTCATTTCTAGGTAATACATTGCAACCGTGATCTAGGTTGGCCAATACATGGCGACCGTGATCTAGGTTGACCAATACATTCCTTTTAATCCTCGTCGCCAATGTGATATCGCGAGTTCAGTTTTGTTGGGAGGAACCCAAGGTTTATTTATTGTTACAACTATTTGTAGGAAATACATAGATAACATATAGAAACTAACCCTGAGCAATGTCGGACGTCTTCGGTGAAGGTGTGTCCATGTCGGTTGGTGTCTCGAGCACTATTCTTCGAATATGACCGCAGTATTTGCTCGTTAATAGGTACACCTGGGCCTCCGCCCGTATGAGAGCAATGGTGAGAGGTTACCTCAGTTCATGAGGCTGCCATTCCGTACATTTGTGATACATTACATATATATATGGTGGATGACCATGTTTGGCATGCCGGTGCGCATGACCATGGATGGGGGACCACAGTTCAAGGGAATTGAGTTTTCGGACTTCTGCAAGAAGTGGGGTCTCTACCACAACTCGTCTTCCCCATATCATCACGTCGCCAATGGCTACGCAGAAGCAGCCGTGAAGGGCATGAAAAGCCTCGTCAAGAAAGCAGCAGGAGGAAACACCAAGAATATTGACTTCCTGAAAGGACTCATTGCTTTCCGTAACACTCCAAGGAGCAATGTACTGAGCCCAGCAATGCAATTGTTTGGAAGAGCCATGAGGCCCCCCCTGCCTGCTCATCCGCTCACCTTCAACAAGGTGGATCAGTGGAGGTTGCGCAAAGGAGATCTCAAGGCTGCAAAGCTACGCTACCAGGCCAAGGACAGGTATGACTCGGGGGCATTGGAGTTGCCCAAGCTAAAGATCGGAGACGTCGTGCGAGTGCAGCACGACACTCAAAAGAGGTGGGATCTTGTGAGCGAGATTGTTGGGATTGACAAGCGCGGCTGCAGCTACTACGTTTGCACTGAGACGGGCAAACTCTACTGGAGGAACCGACGGTACCTGAGACCTTTCATTGCACCTAAGTAGAGAAGCAAAGAAAGATGGAGAAGCAAAGAAAATTGAGAAGAAAGAAGACTCTAGCTCCAGTGCCAAGAATGAGCCAGGAAGGAGCCAGAGGAAGAGGCAAGAGCCGCTCAGATACACGGAAAAGTATGGGTGTTTCCACAGGCTTCACTTTTGGGGGCATGTGGTATTATGATGTTTATTCGGAGATATGAGGACCACCCTGTCATTGTTGTTGTTGTTTACCTTGGGGGTGGCGATTCAGTTTTGCAGGCAGTTAGGACTTATGTAATAAAGGATCTGTTGTTCCAAGACCTGAAGCCTCATTCAAGCCGAGTCTGGATCACGTTTGAACGCCAATATAGTTCAAAGTTGTGAAAAAGATGAAACCGCACAGTCATATACTGGATGACAGAAATGTCTCTGGACACTTTCTTGAAATCGTTGTTATTGAGACCAAATTTAAATTTGGTACCAGAAAATATGCTGCTTTCTAATTGGCCAATTTTGTTTTGAAATCATATTAATGATTGTTTTGATGAAAACACAAGAGTGCTGCGAGGAAAATCTTTCCTCGTTCTTGAGTAAGGAAATGTGGTCCCACCTCCTTCCTAGATTCGAAGCCAATGGGCTTTACCATCTAATCAAATATGGAGAGAAGAATGGGGGAACAGTTTTTTAGAGTCTGCCCAATCTCAAGGCAGCCCTATTAACAGCTTGGGCAAATTTACCTGAAGCGGAGGTCCATGCTTGCTGCAGAAGTGCTCCTCGACGTTTTTGGACCGCAGTCAACAAGTGAGGAGGATATGTGGAGGAATGTATTGATAAAAGAATTGAATGAAAATGTTTAATAACTTTGGTGTTTTATACATTTACTCAGCAACATGCTTCGTTAGGCCTAAAAGCAATTTACCGTGTCCGGTTTTTTTCTGTCACGGCGGTAGTTACCTGGACAAAGTTGTGAGTCCCACAGAGTTGAACCCTGAAACGTTTTGTAACTCACAATTTTACCGTTAGACAGCAGAGTAATCGACCCAAGGTAAAAGCGACCTCCGGGGGCAAACAATTCAAAGCATGCGTAATCATTTTCCGTGCGTGTTTAGACATCTGGTTAGCCCAAAACAAACAAAAAAGGGTACTCGTTAAAAAAAAACTGCCTTTCAGTCATCATTGCAGGCTTCTATTTGAAATGTAAAACTTCTATTGGAAGTAATGATTATAGCTCTATCCAATCCGCAAGACAAAGGAGCAACAAGTCGCCGATGTTGAAAATTGATTATGGAATCACATGACACGATGGGTTTCGGTTTTCCGCGACTCGTTATGGTTTTAAATTGCTTTCCCTTTTCGGGCCTACAGTTAGGGCGGAAGTTATTGGCAACCCCTTCGTTTTTTATATAAAATCTTAAATAACCTACTACGTATTTTAACAAATGCAGCAAAAAATTGTGGATAATGGTATTAGAATGAAGAAGTAGCACACCAAGTATGATTGCAATCAATGCAATGGTTGCCGAATTATACTCAATTATGTTAAATTCATGATGTCAGAAAGTATTGGCAACGTGATGATTTATTTACATCAATAGCCAATTGCATATCCTTTTTGGTTAATGACAGCAGTCAATTGTTTACTATAATTAAACAATCAAGTTCTTTCATGTGTCTCTTGACATTTTCCCCCACTCATCCATCGCAAAAGCCTCCAATTCATTGGTAGTCTGAGGATGCTTGCCCTGAACCCGTTGCTTCAGCTCGTACCACATGTTTTTGATGGGTTTTAGGTCCAGGCTCCGCGCTGGCCTATCCAGAACCTTGATCTTGTTGTCGGAGAGCCACTCGGTTACGATCTTGGACTTATGCTTTGGGTCATCGTCTTAAACAAATGTCCATATTTGTCCAAGGCCGAGATCCTTTGTTGATTGTTTCAGGTTGTCCTGCAGTACTTTGAGGTAGTCTTCTTTGTATATGGTGGCCTCAATGCGGACAAGCTTCCCAATACCAGCGGCAGCGAAGCATCCCCAAAGCCTGATGGCTCTACCCACCATACTTATTAGTTGGAACTGTATTCTTTGCATCAAAATGCTTTTTTTTCGCCCCCAGACAAATGCCTGCCTTGGCATGATGTCAAAGAGCTCAATCTTGGTCTTGTTGCTCCACAAGCATGAAGACCAGAATGCCTTGTCAACATGGTCCTTAACAATGGTCAAACAGTCCTGTCTCTTTTTGAGCAGAGGTGTTCTACTGGTTGGCATTCACAAAAAAACGATACAATGAAAAGTTGTCTGCAGGTTGATCTTGGAATCTTATTGCCCTCGTCCTCCAGGCTCTTGGGGTTAGTCTTTGATGTCACTTTTGCATCTTTTCGAAACATTCTGAACCATTTTCCTTCAACCGTGGGTGAAAGGATTATTTTGACCTCTCCCAAGAAGATTTTTAACTGTGTGATATTGGTGGTTATTTTTTGATGATGGCTCTCACTGAGGAAATTGGGGTGCCAAACCTCTTGAAATGAGTTGATAGCCACTACCAGACTTATGGGCGTCGACCACTTTGGCTTGGAGATCTCCACTGTACTCCTTGGCCTTGACCATGATGCAAATGAGACGAATTTCTAATTGAATGGACATCAATGTGATGTTTGCCTTTTTATCCCAGTCAGGGATAAATCTGGCTTGAACTTGCAAAGCACAATTTGACAGGATCCTTTCTCCGATCTACATATTTCAACAGGAAGGTTCGAGCATAAGTAAGTCAGTGTAAATCAAGAATGAACTAGATGTGTCAAAGGTTCCCACAATTTTCAAAACCTCTATTTTTACAAAATTAGTTCTAACTCAAAAAACGAAGTAGTCAAAGCCGTTTAATTTTCGAGTGATGTTTTCTTATACTGATGCTTTCATCCTCAAAAACAATTGTGCTTTTTGAAACATTAGTACGCGAGTAATATAAAATCATGTCAAAAATCAAGGGTTACCAATAATTTCCGCCTTAACTGTGCATCAATTTAATTTTCCTCTACGGCCTTCACGTGTGGCTCCCAAATTCCGCCCAATCCGCCCTCAAATCCGCTGATGTCACCTTCACCAATTCTTCAAATGATACCTGTGCGTGCCCCAATATGGCCACAATGCGTGGACGCATTTTCTATGCGAAACCGAGCCCCTCTCCTTTGGGTTGACAAGGTTAGTGTCCAGCAGTGTTGGGAAGCTGACTTTTACAGGGCCTAGGGAGGTGATGTCCGGACACAACTTGCCCTTCCCGGTCAAGGACTTGCTTACACCTTATTGTCCTTGGCCCGAGAACATCCCTTCGGAGTATTGGCAGTCACACACCTTGGCGGAAATTGAGTTCCCTTTTACATTTCCTACAGCTTCAAATGAGCAAGTGGAATCCAAATTGAAGTTGTTTGACGAAGGTTCCAGGGAATTTAACATCACCAAGGTCATACCAGGTGAGTTTGGATTGCAAATGGCGATGGGTTCTTATTCATTTATAAAAATGAGTTGCATTTTAGGAAGGCTGTTTCTTCCGAAAGCGTATGAGAAAGATGCAAAAGGGATTTACAATATGGAAGTCACGCAGGATGATACATGGATTGTCACCTATCCCAAATGTGGCACAACTTGGACTCAAGTAAGAAAGAAGGTTTTCCTGGTGAAATCGTAGAGTATTTGTTGTAACGACATGAAGAAGGAATTCGTATTATTGTTTAGATTTGTATCGATTATCTTGAGCCGTAAAGAAGCAAGTGTATTATTTGCCTAATCTAAAACTCTCACCCCTATCTAACATTCCACAATAAGGAATTTCAGGGCAACTTGTTGACATTTAGATCAACAATTAGATTGTCAAATCTTAGAAGCAAAGCAAAGATGTGTTGCTGTTGTTGCGAGAACCATGCCAATAATTATCTGGCCTATTTAGTCAAACAATTAGTAGTTAAAAATATAAAGCTCAAAGAACAAAGTTACAACTCGAAATTTACCAAATACTTTCGAAAAAAATGCTTTGGGAACGACTACAAGTAATTCTGAAGGCAACAATAGCAATTATATGTTTAACGCAGCCTTGCTTAATATTTTTTTATTTTAGCTTTTTTATGATGTTGATATTTTGTAAAGCAAGCAACCGCTCTTCTTTTTCTCCATTTTCGCTCTATTATCAGGGCCAACGTTATAATTGATACTTACCTGACCACAAGTTTGCCCACTTAAGCACTTAAGATAGCAACTCTTGCTTTGATTTAAATACTGTAAAAACTCGGCCCAGCGCATCCGGAATCGAACCAA
>NC_081451.1:11353200-11421957 GCF_007210705.1 Tigriopus californicus
AATGAATGGGAGAGCGGGGGCTCACCCCATACGCTACGGCTGCTAACCTTGAATTGTTTTTCAGATATGAGTGTCATTTAAGATTTGCCTTCCAATGTCTGATGTGAGGGTATAGATCCTATTTCAAGTAGCATTGTTGGCGGGATTCGGATCCACGCCCTTCGGGGAACTATGCCGCACCTCTATCCAGTACATTAGACCACTCAGCTACCATGGTACCATTGGTACTATTGGTTACCATTGGTAGGTGTAAGGAAATAATTCATTATATCTATTAAAGTAAAAATAATTGCTTTGATGAGTTGGCATGGTGCTACTAGTAGTTCAATTGTTGAGTTTTCAAATGTTAAATTAGAAAGAAAGAATATGGAAAGCTCAAGATATGACTAAAAGTACGAAAACTCTGAAGTGTCATGTAAATAAGAATGGCATTGCTGATTTGATGACACTTGATGGGAATATTTAAACACTGATGTTTACTGCAACATAACTATTACCGGTTTTGTCAGAGAAGAATGATATTTGTACTCTGCGTTGTAACGTTTACTTTTATTATTGAGTTTTTTTTACTATGCAGTTTTTCAAAAGAGCAGTTATTTTTCTGCTTTTGCATCATTTTAGTGGTATACGTATGCCGAAATCCAAAGGACAAGTGCGTTTCATTTTACCATCATAGCGCTTTCACTGGCGACTAGTACAAATTGCATGGCAGCATTGAGGACTATAGCAAACTATTCCTGGACGGCCGCCTTGTTTACGGAGATTATTGGCATCACCTCAAGGTAGGTACCCTTAGGGACCCTGGATGCAGAGACCCGCGAGGTTGAGTATACGTCATCAAATTAGAGCGATTTGATTGGCTGCCAATTGTCAACGAACATGGGCATGCACGCAGACCACCTCAAGCCTGCGATAATTAGAATTGCGGACTATGGCCCTCGACCACCCCAAAGTGACACCACCCATGCTCTCATCATCGTTTCAACCGCCGCAAAGGCACACCACCATTGGCAATCGACAGCTGGGACACCAACAACCCCAACACCATCACAATCACCCCCATTCCCCCCCAGGGACATTACCATAGGTCGAACCAAATCCCAAAGACCAATCAACAAAGTCAGGATAAACACTAAGACCCCGCCCGACATCACCTATGTACAACAAGGAGACCCGGCCAACATTGTTAGAGGACCACCCAGAAACTCGTAGCTCAGAGCGCGAGAAGGAACAAAAGGAGGACGACCCGTTCAAGGGACCGTTAAGAAAAAACTGGCGACCTGAAGAACTAGAACCTGCATTACGAAAGGCAAAGAGTCAATGGCCAAAAAAGAGCCACAAACTTTCAAAGCACACTCCTCGCACCGCCCAATCACGCACTCTGTAAAAAAAACCAAGATGTATCAAGATCGGTGACCAGACGAGTGGGAAGCCCTGCATCAATATCATACCAAACAAAACACCATGTAGACAAAGCAAGAAAAAACGAGGACTATTATCGTATCGCAAATTTACGGAATGGCAGCCTCATGAACTGAGGCAACCTCTCACCATTGCTCTCATACGGACGCAGGCCCTAGGTGTTAATTATCACCTAATACCTCCGACATTGCACAGGGTTAGTTTCAATATCATCTATGTATTTCCTACTTATAGTTGTAACAATAAGTAAACCTTAGGTTCCTACCACAACAGACATGGGATCAACCGTACCAAATCGATTATTTTGCTTTACACATGTTATTTTCTCCTTCTAATACATGGAACAAAATTTTGAATGCCTTTAGCTTTCACGTTTATCTTTAGTCAAAAGCAAACAGGATATGAAACAACAATTCCCCAGATGCCGACGAATATGCAGATTATGGTTTCTTTAATCTTTCATTCTGTGTAAATGGCTTTTGTTGACCCAAGTTTTGAGACGACGGCAAAAGGTTTCAGCCAAAAAAAGAAAGATACATATGATCAAAGTGACCACTAAAAGAAGAAACGGCGGCGTCATATGACTCATATTAATCGGTTGATGTCTAGCCTGAATTCGCTCATTATCTCGACCCCTTAAAACGATATGAAGTTCATCTTGAAACCACTTGTCAACTATGCCGCTGGATTGAAGTCTCATGATCGGATCCGAGATCATATCTAAGAATCTGCTCCCCTTTTGACCCACCCAAGATGTGGGCCCAATGAAAATCGATTCCGGAAACGTGACGTATTTGGTCTGTCTCATCATGGTGGTTCTGGTGGACACCATGAATGCCTTGCCCTTGTCCACATTATCGGTCATATCCGGCGGGGTCATCCCAAGAGGAAGAGCCGTTCCAAAAGGGGTGATATTATTGTCATAGATGTCCCGATAAATCTGCCGAGGAGATTCCAGGAGTGCGGTTTCCATCAATGACTGGGAGAGAACATAAACGGGGAGGTTGGTTTTCAGGACTTCCTCAGGAGTGTCGATCACACCGTTGAAATTGACCATGGTCATGGTGGCTAATAAAGTGGATTTGTAGGCCAATGCTAAAAGAAGCCCCATTGCCATCCATAAGAAAAGGAAACAGTACATGGATCCAAATCCGTTGACTTGAAAGTGGTGGAATGGAATGCTCTCTTGAATCAGTGGGACAATGGCCAGACAGAAGGACTCGTAGATGTTGGTTGAGACACTTTTATCGGGATTCAAGTAAATCTTGAAAGATGCCAATATTAGAAAAGATCCGACCAATGAAATCCCAAGACAGACCCAGATCCAGTGGTCAAAGGGTAAGATCAAAGCCTCATATGCACTCTTGGGTTTGGCCACCGGACCCACCAAAGCCACATCGTGCTCGGACAGAATGGGTGCATAATCCACCATCTGATATCGGTTATGAGTAAGGGCCAGTTGACAGATGGCAATGTCTGCCACGCCATTTTGAACCTATTGAGAAGAATTACATTCAAAAGTAGCACTTTGCCAAAGCCAAGTTGGGTTCTAATGCAATTATGAAGAAGAGAACAATCGAAAGGACGCTGAAGGTCGGAATCAAATTGGCGATTCATTCGTTGGACATAAAACAGCTCTGGATTTTTTTCCTGTTGTAACTGGTCTTTTATGTCTCAACTAAACAGAATCTCAGTTAAGATCTATATATGATGAGGAGTTATGGTCCCTCACAAGGTCCCCACAACTGTAAGAAACTTGGATCTTTCAAAATCACGAAAAAGTTCATAAAACAAGACTTTGAGGTACATTTCAGAACTGAGTAGCCGACGTGAGCTAGAATTTTCCAAAGCACAACCCGGTTTGTATGTGTCAAAAATTGTGTTTACAAAAACATTCTACAATAATTTGAGAAGAACTGGGATTACAATTTTTTTCGAAATAAATGTGCCCTACCTCACAGAGCGGAAAAATTTGTTCTATCCCATCAGAAATGTTCAAAAATATGACTGTACAAAATACTGTAATAAGGAAATCAAATGTCAATTAATTCTTTTTAAACCCTTCCCTAATGGAAAATATTGCAAATAAGATCCCAAAACCCATACATAACGCCAACAAAACTACTTGCAGCTGTTTGTTGAAACAGTTCTCGACTCATTAGAAATAAGCAGCCCTGGACTTTCCAATTCATTTTCACGTCTAGCTGATATTGAAGAAATTTGACAATTGGTTATTGCTTTTCTGGATGTGCTGAATATCTGATGAATATGTAGAGACGAAATCCAATACTTGCTCAGTCAACAGGGCTCATTGATTTCTACTCTAGTTCAAAATGCGATAAAAACCTTCAGACTTAGTAATTATCAGGACCAACAATTATTTTCGAAATGGAAATCTTGCAAAACTAAAAAGGGCACATCTCAATTTTTTGGCATCAATTTAATTTTGGGCTAGTCTATTTGCCCATCATTCTTCTACTCTCAATATTTCAGTCAACATAGACAATAACCAGGAATACATAATTATTACTTTGCTTATCCAGAACTATTTTTAAAATTTCGGGTGCTTTTGAGCAATTTTGCATTCAATAACATTTATCCATGTAAGGTAATCAATAGGCCCAAGTAAAATATCCAACGCAATATCTACAGAACTTGAAAGCCTAAATGTTGTGTCAACCTATAATCTGAGTGAACTATTCGCATTGAAACAGAGCTTTTGTCCTAAGAAAGACAAATCGCAGAATAAGAAACACCTTGCTAATTCTCCCTAATGCCGCCAGAGGCCAACTCTGGACACATCCTTGTTTCAACTTACGTCTGGAATGATTCCCACAGTTGTTCCATTGGGCAGAGTTTTAGGGTTAATGCTCAAAGCGACCGGCAAAAACTTGAAGGAGAATTTGAGATTCTTGGCCAAGGCTTGCACCAATGAAAGATCTATCCCCCTTGAACCAGTTGGAGTGGAATAATGACGAGGCCATAGGTTAAATAAAGTCACAGATATGGGTCTTATTTGTAGAGATGGTGGAAGATGGATTCGATCACCAAGGATGATGTTGAAACTGCGATGAATATTGTTCAGGAACGGAATCCTGTTGTTCGAGAGGTTAGTATGGATTTCCACAAAGGACTTCGAAGCGATTTTAAGGTTTTGAAAACTTGTTAGAAAGCCTTGAAGCTCAGTTCCATTCGATTCCAAGATGGTGCCATACAAACAAGAGACTCTGAGAGCCCGGTGATATTGGGGATTCAATTGAGAATGATCCATGAGAAGAACGGGGTCTTTGGAGGAAATCTCAGCCGTCCAATTGTACAGGGAAGAAATTTTAACCCAATGAAGGCAAGCATTATTGGCTTGAAGGGGATGGATGAATATCAAAATTAATAACAAGAAGGGATCTACGGTGTTCCTCATTGGACGCTCTTGTCAGATTGATGTAGGAAAAACACGATGTTGGTTGCCGATGGAACTAGAGCTAAACCGAGCAGTTTATGTTACAAAATGTCACTGACATTATAAATTGGATATTTGTCAGTTTTATAAGATTCAATAATTGACCAATACGACCAACTTAAAGGATCCACAATTCCCAGGATAAATCTCTATATCCAAGCCAATAACCTGATGCCATGAATATGCATTAGCTAGAATAATGGCGCTTTCCTCTGTTCCCGAATTTCCTTAATTGTTTTAATTTGCTTTCATTTGCTTTGATATTCGTAGAATTCGTTCACCCGATAACGCCTTTCAAATCAGGCTCATATTGTTACTACGAATGGAGTTGTGGAGGCTTCCAGACCTTTCAACGAGATGGAGAAGATTTCATCACAAGCCTTCCATGGCCATATTAACTACAAAGGAAGGGCTACATGCATTCAGTCCAACGTGGCTCGCTTCAGTTTACCTCAAAGGAAAAGAAACTACGGGACCTAAAGCCTGAGGGCTTTAAGCTGCGTGCAGTTTAGAGGTAGTACATTTGTGGCTTAAAGGTGTATACGACAATCTGACCGCAATGGCGCTTTTTTTGATGGTGCTACAATGGAACCCGCTTACATCGTGTCCGTTCATAGCGTCAATTCGCTTACATGGTCGATTTTTGAAAGTCCCGATTCATTCTTAGAGTTTTTTATATGAATTGGCCCCGCTCATAACGTCGCCTCATTACGGCTGTATCGTCATTTTGAGGCAAATTTTTATGCATAATTTTTTGTGCACTCTATTTTTGCTAGAGTATCTTTCATTTCTCATTACACACCACATCTAATTAAGCTTGTTGCTTGAAATTTCTTGTCTCCTGCCAGACAAATGCCTTGTCACGATGTCCAAAGAGTTCAATCTTGGTCTCGTCGCTCCACAAGCATGAAGACCAGAATGCCTCGCCCTTGTCAACATGGTCCTTAGCAAAGGTCAAACGGTCTCTGTCTCTTTTTGAGTAAAGGTGTTCTACGGGGTCGGCATCCACGAGACCCAATACGATGAGGAATTGCCTTCAGCGTTGATCTTAAAATCTTGTTGCCCTCGTCCTCCAAGCTCTTGAGGATAGTCTTTGATGTCACTTTTGTATCTTTCCGAACCATTCTGACCACTTTCCTTGCAGCCGTGGGTGAAAGGATTTTTTTTCGACCTCTCCCATGAAGATTTTTAACTGTGTGATGTTGCTGGTATTTTTGGAAAAGGGCTCTCGCTGAGGAAATTGGGATGCTAAACCTCTTGTTTCAGTGGATTAATGGATCAAGCTTGGCTCCAGCTCGTGCTTACCACGCCGTTGTTCAAGTTGATGCAAGCTCCATTATCGTTGTAGGAGGCATTGATACGGAAGCAGTAGGCTACACTGTTCTACTATCGTCTGGAGATACAGAATGGAAGAAACTGCAGGACCGAGCTGAAGCTACTTTCAATAGTATTTGAGGCGTAGTCAATTTAGGAGATAAGGGAAGAGGGATCTTATCCATTAAAGGTTTTGGAGAATTGCAAGCAACAAAACGGTCTTTTTTCTTCACTTTTGGTTCCTTGACATGGTCACTTGTGCCCGGCTTTGATGCCTTTATAAATCCTATGTCGGATCTCTGATGCCAGCGGAATCTCAGGTTTACTTCAAACCAGTATATGGAAGGATCCCGGGTGAAGTGATACGTACTACGTGAAGGATGTCAATGAAGTGAACTCACCTTGGAAAGAAGATCCCCTGCTATTTCAAGGGCTTGGATCAATATCTCACCTGAACGTAATGCATCTAATGGTTTTAAATATGACAACGAAGTGATATTCTCAGTGCCATCATCAATTTGATGCCAGAACGTTTTGTTTGTTCAAATGATATTTAACTACAAAACGGTCTGGGTCTTCAAATGCAGTCTTATAAACTTTCCGAAAGTAAAATAAAAACATCTATAGATAAAAGAATCTTGAAATGAGCAAATCAGAAAACCCTGTATATCAATTGCTATTTTCAGAACCATCAGAAGCGTCGATAATCTGATCATGGAGGGCACTCTTTAAAGTTTTTTTGCCCTAGCAGCATGACTAGACACAATGCCCTGACCGTAATCGCATTCTGGACGGCTTCACCTTCAGACCAGCAGTGAATAGACGGGACGTAATAAAAGCCATTGCATCCTTCAAAGCCAAACCTACCACCTACTCAGATAGCATAAACAGTAAAACACTAAAAATGGGGTAAAACGATGTAGCGGAACCTCGTATTTATCCTGTGAACCAATCTTTGGCTAGTGGAGTTTTCCCCAAAAAACTGGAAAAAGGCCCGAGTGGCTCCGATTCATAAAGGAGGGGACAAGTCACTTACGGATAATTATCGTCCAGTATCTATTCTGCCACCTTTGTCGAAAATTGTGGAAAAACATGTTTATTCTCAGATCATGGAATACCTCCAAATTGCGAGGATACTTCCAAAAGTTCGACATGATTTTAGAGAAGACCGATCACCCTTCAGTGCCTTAGTCTCTATCTTAAGTGAGGCCTCCCGAACAGCAGACAAAGAATCCGTAGGACCGCTACAACTCGATTAGTCTGCTGCCTTTGCCACTATTGATTGGTCCATTCTCATAAAAAATGGAGTTCTATCTATGGCTTTGGCTGGAGAGCAACAAAATAGCTATGGTCATTTTCAGAGGGACGAACTCAAACAGTGGAAGTGGAGGACCACTTATCCTCATTCCGAGAGATTCGGTGTGGTCCGCCTCAAGGATCCGTCCTGTCTCCACATTTATCTTATATATTTGTCGCTGATCTTCCCTTCTGGATTGATGTGGAGTATCGGGATGGACTAATTAGTTTCGCGGATGATTCGATGGTGGTGATTAACGCGAAGACCCCAAAAGAACTGACCATGAAATTGGAAATTGTCGCCAATGGTGTATTGGAAATTCAGGGCGGCAAACACTTGGACAGCAAACCCATCGAAGACAACACTAATGCTGATGGAGGGAAAGAAGACAACAAACGTACCCATACCCGTGGTTCCCATCCCGTGGTGGATGGTCATACAGTTACAGACCAGCCTGAATGCAAGGTGCTTGGAATCCACCTCCACAGGGATTAGAAATGGATAACCGATATTAAGAGGTTAGCTGGGACAACTGAAGAGAGGGCTTGGGTTATTAAAATTACCTTTTCTAAAATCTCGCGCTCTAGTTTGAAGCATGCAGTCGACTTTCTGGTCTTGTCTCAAATTCGATATCTTCTGCCACTATTTTTCTCAACCTACGGACACGTCGGGGGAAAGAAATACGAATCTGGCTACCAAGCACACAACTGCAAAATCTATGGAACAAGATTCTCCGTGAATTACTTGGAGTGAAGCTCGTGGATAAGATTTCGGTAAAGGAAGTGCACGAAAGATCGTTTATTTTGGTCATTGAACAAAAATGCCGTCAAGGCGACTTTGGCTGCAATGTGGAAAGCCCACCGTTCGGTTTGGGGAGGTTTGGAGGGACTCTTCGAAACCATTAAGAATACCCGAGCAAACGTGTCGAATAATAGGGAAACAAGGGCCACAACCAGAAAAGACACCTTCATGTTTGGAAATCCTGCAATCTTCATGAAACAAGGAGCGGAACTGTGAAACCATTTGGATCCCGCCATCAAGTCATGCCAATCCCTCAATAAATTTAACAGAAAGATAACCACTCTCGTCAAAAATATGACACTATATACCGATACCTGTCACAAACACTAATCAAAAAGTGCTAATGCAACTTGATAATAAACATTCATCCATTTATGCCTCACTCGAAAATCGTTGCGTTAGTGAGACATTATGTTTACGCTGTTAATCAAAAAAGGTGCTTTCTAGCTTCTCATTGTTCATGAAAATTTATTTGAAGGAATCCGAGCACTACTATCAGTAAAGTAATCACCAGGTTTGGGTTAAGATGGCTCAAAACCAAGGTTTCTTGCTTGTTATCTATTTTATATTACGGTCCTTGAGACTATGAAAATGTCAAAAGCTTTAACAGTCCTTTCCAACTTGGTTTGCCATTCCATGTGTGAAGCCAACAAGGCATGTCAAGGTCACTGATTTCTGACCAACGAGGCGACGAACAATTGTGAACTGATTTGTAACATCAGACCCTATGCATACTTAATAAATAAAATTTGGACCATAGAGGAGGAATTTGAATCATCTTCGGAAAACTTGGCCATCATCCGTTCTCATAAAGCATTGGCATCAGACATTGATGTCCAAGCAATTTCAGCCGTAGATGACTAACCACTACAATTGACCAACGAATTAGTATTTCTAAAGCTTGTGACCTTGCACATGAGCCTTGAAGCTGCCCAATTGAAATGTTTGGGTTATGGAGGGCTTTTACCCTTGTGGATTCTGTCGACTTCATCGATAGGATGAGTACTTTGGTGGGCGATTCAATCTCTAGTCGGTTTACGTTATTGGTTCGAGAGGTTGGCCTTAATCCCAATCAACCCCATCTGGTTCAGCAATCTGGACGAGCGGGGACCAATATTGTGGACCCATCTCACCCTAAATATGTCAGTTGGGACAACCGCTTTTTTGTGGTCAATCGGTCTACTAAGACTTATGAATCCGTGGCCAACTCCATAATCAAAACTCAGTTCTATTGTCAATACCTAGGCAACAATTTGGCTCTCAATAAAGCAACTGTTCCCAGTTCCGCAAACTTTGGGTATGATCAAGGCCCTTGGATAGTTGATGGAGTCATTAATGCAAACATGTGGCATACCGATAAATCTTCAGCACTGAGAAGACATTGGTTTGCGGTGGATTTGGGCAGTGTCCATCACGTGAGTCGTCTCCTCTTTTGGGGGGGGCTGATTGCTGTAGCGAAAGAAGCTGGGTTTTGACAGTGTGGATTGGAGACGTTGCCCCAACTGTGGGACAAATGCTGAATAACACTCCGTACAAACTGTGCGGAGAGTACCCCTTCATTCATGCCACGGGTTACCTCAGCGGGATATCTTGCAGCAGAGCAATACATGGACGAGTTGTCATTTTGGAGAAAAAAGAGAATGGAAACGTCCAAGACAATTCGTTTCATCTTATAGAACTATTGCTGTTTTGAGTTTGCGTCTGTGAATGATAATATTTCTTTCTGCATTTTACTCCGTTTACCTTGACTTGTTTGAATTCAAACCAATGTCTTGGCTAGATTTGGGAAGGCTTTTGTCAACAAAAGAAAACAAAATCTCAAAATCTCTAATTTTGATGAGAAAAAAAATGAAAACATGCATGTGTGTGTAGGGGGGGGGATGGATTGGAGGGCAGTAAATTGAACAATGAAGGAGCCCGAGAAAGAAGAGAGTTGGACTTCATTGTTTTAACTAGCCTGGATTCTTGTCAATCTCAACAGGCTCATCTCCAGAGCAATGGACTGTAGCTCCTAAACTCAGTGGAGTTGAAAACACGCTAGAGAACTGATCTCCAAGTATGTTGGCCATATCCCCTACATTGTCTATGGCTTCCCCATCGACCTCAAAGGGCCCTTCAGGGTGTTTGATCTTTCTCTTAGAGTTTGCATAAGAGAAAAACGCCTTCGGATTCGACCTCACCTCTTGAACAACTCTACTTTCCTTGTTCAACTGATCTGTCTCAATGGAGGCCTTAATTCTACCTTGGATTAAATCCAACTTTCTTTGAAGGCTAGCCACAAATATCGGATTCAAAGTGCTCTGAAGCGTTTTTGCTAATTTGCAACTCCTTTTAAACAATTGCGTCCTATACTTCGGAATTTTAGACTCTGCCGCACCTTGCGCAACAAATTCAGAGATTGCGAGAGTGGAACAGACGTCCTCAAAAACTAGAATCATTTTGTCTAAGGCTACATCTATGGACGATTAATTTTTCAGCATTGAATTGAGATCAAGCTCCTCTAACCTTTCTTTAATCAACGGCCAATGTTCATCTTTGAACTTGAACCTAGCCAGACCGACCTTTTTGGCCGATCTTACTCTAGAACACTCCGGCTTTTGAGTAATGGTCGAGCCTTGATCTTTGTGCTGTCTTTTTTGGAAATAAGACAATGCACATTCAAATAAAGCCCTTTTATGGGCAGATAGCCCTTTTATGGGCAGATAGCCCTTCGATGGTCTAGAGCTATCAAATCTTTGACTAGGCTCTCTAATCTTAAAAAATCCTGCTTTTGGACAAAACTCATCTTAGGTGGAGGATAAGAGAACCTTTGAGGAGAGAGTAAAAGGGGAGGAGAAGAGGGAGAAGGAACTCTGGCCGCCGCCACCTGAGCATACGATCTAAGAGATGCGTGGGGCTCATGGCGAACAGGGGGGGGCTTAGGGCTACAAAGTTTGGGCAGAAGAGAGGTTAAAGGAATTGAAGGTGAGATTGTAGGAGAGGGAGGGGAACAAGGGGAGGGAAAAAGCGAAGGAGAGAGGAAAGGGGTGGGGTAAGTCTGTTGAGAGACTTGACAATCAGGTTGAGACAACTGCTTACTGTCTCTTCCTCCTAATGCCCCTGAGATGAGCCTTTGTGCATTTGAAATTGAGGAATACCTTGTGCCTCAAAGATCTCATGCACATAAATGGGTGAAAAAAGCTACACCCCTGCTTGGAACAGCCCTTCTCATTGAATTTGAGAAGGCCAAACTCTCTAAGTTTGGGACACCATTCTGGGTGAGCCAGTTTGCATCCTTTGCCTGCCTTTTTGCATCTCTGTCGTTTATGGACATGGCAAATTTCGATAGCAGTCTCTACTATGCTCTCACTCTTTCTGACCGCTGTGACCTCTTTGACTGCAAGGGGTATTTCTGTCAAATCAAGAGTGCCAGTGCCTGTGTCCCTTTTGCCTACACTTTACTGGTTCATCCACAGTCAAGTAGTGGCTGGGTGTGACCAACCCAAGCTATCAAAGCTTCCATAATGAAAGGCTTATTGGTAGAGGACGTAGTTTTCCCATCCAAAACCAGCTCAAGACAATTCCTAGCCCCTTCAGAAAGTCCCTTCAACAAAGCTTCCATGGTTATTGAGAGTAAGGCTATTAGAGGGATCCTGATTGAATATATATTCTTGAAGCCTCCTTCAGTTTCAAGGGAAAAACCGTCAGAATTGAGCGAGAGGAAGATAAAAGGTGAAAAAAAGTAAAAGAAGAAGAAGACAGACCCAAGAGAGCCAAAGGGGGAAACCAGCGCGTGTGAATGAGAATTAGCTGTAGATCAGTTAAACAAAGGAGGAACGTACTCCCTGGGGACCGACGAGAAGATAAAAGGTGATTTCGCTAGGTTGGTGGTGTATTCATGAATTTAGGTTGCGAGACAACCAACATGTTTCTTCCCTCCAATACTCATTTATTTTCTACCATTTCCTTCCTATGTCCTATTACTCTCCGATTTCATTCGCTTCTTGTCCGTCCTGCGAGACAGACCATCCCCATGTTGATAGTAAAGTTCTTAAATATTAAGTGCATTCACTGATTAGAACACATCATTCCGTGGCGCAGTCGGTTACCAAGTGACTGTGGAGACGTAACCGACTTGCAATTGAGGTCCCACACCCACTGGTTAAGGGCTTGGATTGGTTGGACCCCATTTCGTTTCCCCGTCACTGATTTCCCCTACATCCCTGGTTGGTTTGGATCTGTGGATGGTAATTTTGCCCCAAGTTACCCCAATAATCTGGTTGCTTGCGCCTTTTGATCTCCCTGTTTTTCGATTTCATTCCGTGGCATTCCGTCGTGGCATTTCAACGAAATTCAAGCCCGTGGCAACGATCTACAACGAAATCTTTATCGCACATATTTTTCGGTTGAGTACAATTACGTAAACTATTACATCGTGCCATAATTGTACAATATGTCTAGTCGAGAAGAGGTTTTGAATGTTAAGGCATTTCGAAAAGGTCTTAAGGGATTGACAACGAGGGCAAAGCGAGCTGCACTTGACGCACTTGAATCATTTACTGAAGGCGAGGATCCATTTTTTCTGGAATCTAAGATTCGGTCATGGGAGACAAAATTAAATCAATATCGAGATGCGGAAGCCAAGGTAGTTTGCCATCCCGCAGCAGATGAAAATGATGCGGACAAGGAGTTGGACATTCATGAAGATACGTTTGATAGGGCGAAACTGAAAGTTCGAGGAATCCGACAAGATTATGATCGCGATGCCAATAGCAGCGGTTCGAGAAATTCCTTGCGCGGGCAAAATGCGGCCCCCAGCCCCAGTCTTCCAAAGCTGAATATCAAGCGTCCTCCGATGTTGGAGGAGGATACCAATTTGCGATCTTTCCTACAGTGGTGTCCGTTATGGAATAATTATGCCACTTTAATTGAGTTGTCCAATTGTTTTTTTTTTGTTGATTTTTACAGATTATTCATCACTCACTTGGGATTAAACCTGACACAGGTCGTGGTGTTAATGATATCATATCTATGATTCGAGACTATCTGAGGAGCTTGAGAAGCGTTCATCTGGACATGCGAGACCTGTTGCAGGTGCGTCAACATGACGGTCAGGATTATACGAGTTTGTGTAACGTGATTTGGGAGATGGCTGAATTTGCAGATTTGGCTCGGATCACTCCGGATAGATTGCTGATCGCTCTTCTCCTCCAAGCCATGACAAGTGAGTCAGACAAGGCAAAAGTAATGGAACGAGATCCTAAAACTTTTGATGAGGCTCGTCAACATATATTGGAGTTAGAGACTTCTAGGCGAGGTGCCAAAGGCATGTCTTTGTCTTCATCTTCCCACATTAATGTAACTCGGACCAAATCAACGTATAAATCTCAAAAGAATCGATCTTCAACGCAAGTTTCACCCTGCGAAGATTGTAGATTTTCCACTCATGCCAAGGGCAAATGCCCCACTCATCAAAGTCGTTGTCACTCGTGCCATCAAAAACGTCATTGGGACAGGGTTTGCAAGTCCAAGGGCGTGTGCAAATCAACCGAGACCAAACGTTATGTTTCTCCACGTTCACGTGTTGGGTCAGTGAAGTTGAGAGTTGCATCCTCGGATTATATTTCAAAGACATCAAATGAGCTTGATATTGAGGTAACTCCTTCTAATCACAAGGTGAGGAATCTAGTCAAAATCACGTTTTGCGCGGATACCGGCGCCGACATTTCTGTCATGGGTTCAGTCGTTTTTCATAATGCCGGATTGAACAAGATTGTGACCCTTTCATCGGACTTTGTTGAGCAAATCATTGGTCTTGATGGGAAATCGGTTCGTCAAGAAGGTATGTTCTTTGCCGATCTGAACATCAATGGAATCTATGCTCGTGAGATCCCTATGGTTGTCTGTCATGGCTTGCAGGACGCATTTTTGAGCTTGAAAGCCTGCATGGCATTGACAATTATTGATGAAAATTTTCCACTTCCGAAGGCCAAGGTTGCCTCTTTGCTCTTGAGTAAGAGGATTATTGATCGTAACTTGTCACAACTCTTATGGAAAACCAGAGATTCATGGATTTCCACGTTGCCTTTGAAGTTGACTCCTGAAGTTTCCAATAGGATTGATGCGAAGTTGAAGTCTGTCTATGCTCAAGCTTTCGAGTCCGAGACTCTTCGTCCCATGATTGGTCCTGTTGTTGGGGACCCAATGGTTATTCACCTAAAAGAAGATGCAAAGCCATTTTCCATGCATGTCGCCCGACAAATCCCATTTGCTTATCATACCAAAACGGAGCAAAGTCTTGTAGATATGGTCAAACAGAACATTATTTGTCCCGTCGGTGATGAGGCCACTGAATGGTGTTCCGTCCACAATCGAGTACATCATCCTAATATGATATGGATAAATGATGTGCAGGATGAATGATTGTTCCCGGAACGGGTTTTATCAAAATATTAAGATAACATATGTTATTATCTTGGGAAAATCCCAAAGTTGTTGGATTGCCCATCATGTAGTCCGTTTGTCGGTCAGATGTCGACCAAATGCCACCCTAATGCTCGTAAAGACGTCGTGATCCATCACAAGTAGCTCCTCCAGCCCTTAATCATAAATGTACATTCTCACAGGAACCGGTTGTATTAAAGAGCTTTGTGATTCAGGGTGAATCAATCTTTACATCGTTCCTATCACCAAGGAAAAGCTCCAGTACCCGAGGGGCTGGTCAGCCCAGCTACAACCATGGGTGAGGAATGTCGGATACATGTTGGAAGGGAGGAGGAACAGGAAATCCTCGGTCATCAAAAACGATATTCTCGTGATCATTTTGAGAAGGGGGAGGAGGATCTAAATAAGCAAGCTCATCCTCAAGGATCGATGTTACCAAAATGTCGGCCCCCTGACGGCAAATGACTGTTCTTCCTGAATGTCCTGTTGGGACGCAGTTCCGGTCCAATGTTTTGTGTGCAACAGTTTTACAGAAGAAACCGTCGCCGTCCACCAAGGGCCCTGGGACAACCCATTTTAGCCTCCATAAAGAAGAGGCGGAAACCGACGTGGTACGGGAAATTTAACCAAAACCACAATAAAATTTTTCGCTCGAGGAGAGCAGAGGCACCTTTTGGATCTCGAGGAGATAAGTCACATCTTCGTGCTCGAGGAGAGCAGAGCCACAATTTGAACCTCTCGAACAAGGGACCATTGAACATTGCAAGTGATAGCAACTCCCATCGTGAAGCTCTTGCTGGTATTTGAATTGAGAACATTTTGATAGACGTGCTGGAGGTTGAGTCGATCCATTTTTGAATAAGAGCAGTGAAAGTCAACGCTTGGAGTCGGGACCCAGGAAGCCGTGCAGAGTCAAGAGGACCTGGGGAAGTGCATAGCATACATCAGTGAGCCAGCATAGACGAGTTGAAAAGTCTCTGGAGCTGAGTACAAGTGCAACTTCTGAGTTATACTCCGTCAATTCGATTCTGGACCTTCAATCCAATCGAACCGACGTCATCGCCGTGGATCTCCGTTGGACAAGAATCACCCTCATCAAAAAGTAGGATCAAACCATTTTCTGTCCATGTATGTTTTCCCTCTTCCATGGCCCCAGCAATTACCCCCTCTTTCGTTACCCGAGCAAGACAGCTGATTGGTAGAGTGTCATTTTTATGTAGAGCAATTGAATAAAGTAGATGGAACTGTAACCGAAGTTCATCTTTGATTTGGCNCGATGTCCAAATTGGCGTGGATTTGAAGAGATTGAATTCCCAAGTCAAGAGGAGTATCCATCCCACTAAAACGCCATCCGAGGCGATTTCTGGTTTCACGCAGGACCAGAAATATTTCACAAAACTCGATCTTGTCAAGGGCTTTTGGCAGATGCCTCTTGCTGAAGAGTCACAGCATTTAACGACCTTCTTGACCCCCTTTGGCAAATTCAAATTTCTACGGTCGCCCATGGGATTTGTCTCCACTGGTGATTCATACTCGTATCGTGGAGATGTGGCAATGGCGGGATTGGATATCCAAAAAGTTGTGGATGATATGGCCTGTTGAGCCATGTCGTTGTCCCAACTCGTTCGAAAAGTGAGTGACATCCTAGAAAGATGTGTTATGCACGGCCTTACGGTCAATTCCAAGAAGAGTGTCCTTGTCGCACCCTCGATTGATTTTGTGGGTTACCACATTACTCCGGGCTGTATTAAACCGGATCCAAGTAAGGTACAAGCAATCCAGAATTTTCCTGAACCCACTACCTTGACGGATCTTCGCCCCTTCTTGGGATTGATAAACCAATTAGGCAAATTCCTTCCCAATCTTGCTTCGTTTACTTCCCCCTTCCGAGAACTTCTGAAAACAAAGAACGTTTATAAATGGCTGCCGGAGGACAAGGAAGTTTTCGAAATCACCAAAAACGCATTAATCTCACCCCCAATGCTGGACATGTATGACGCCCAGTTGGAAACCCTCCTGTTAACTGACGCCTCGCGATTGGGTCTGGGTTTTCACTCATCCAGATGGAAGGCGATATGCCCAAACTCATTCAGTGTGGCTCCAGATTCTTGAAGGATTGTGAAACTTGTTATGCAATGATCGAATTGGAGCCCCTTGCTATATATTGGGCCATCCAGAATTGCCATCTATACTTGGCCGGCATCAATTTTCGGGTGGTCACCAACCATAAACCCCTGATCCCGATCTTTAACCGACAAACGTTGGGCGAGATCGAAAACCCAACAGTTTTGAATTACTGGACACGTCTTTTGGGTTATAATTTCGAGGTGGTTTGGAAACGGGGAGTTCAGCATTCCATTCCTGATGCACTTTCACGCGCACTGGTTTCTAAACCCCACGGTTCAGATGAAGATGAGGTTTCTTCAAACCTCGTGGGAATGATCAAGACTGAATATCCAGATCTAATCATGGATGAGATGTTCAATTACGCCAAAAACGATCTTGAATATTTGGATCTCCAATCAGCGGTTCAGTCTGGTTCGATTAAAACCAACAATTCGGGATATGTATCTTTATTCAAGAAGATTGAATGGGAACTTTCCTTGGAAGAGGGACTTGTCCTCAGAGGAAAGCGAATTGTCGTCCCTCCCTCCGCTATGAAAATCATTTTGGAACGACTTCACTCCAGTCACCAAGGTGTTGAGAAGACAAAGAGGCGAGCCCGACAAATTATCTATTGGCCCGGTTACACCTCGGACATTGCCAATACCGTTGCCGTTTGCGCTCAGTGCATGTACTTTCGTCCGTCTCACCTACCAGAGCCCTTACTACAGGAATCGATTCCCAATCGCCCTTTTCAAGTGGCCACCGCCGACTTGTTCTCGTACGGGAAACACGAGTATTTGCTTTATAGTGACAGGCTTTATGGATATCCTTTGGTTGCCAAGTATTCCTCTTCTCCGAGCTCCTCTTCAATCATGAGGGATTTTTCTTAGTTCTTCGCTTTGTTTGGCGTTCCGAATGCTTTACGGAGCGACATCGGCCCACAATTTGCGTCAAAACCGTTTGGGGCATTCTTGAAGAGATGGAAGTCGTCATCACCGTATTATCCTCAAAGTAACGGCCATGCCGAAGTGATGGTTAAGTCCATCAAACACAAGTTGGCCAAAAGTGGAGGAGATTTACATTCTGATGAATTCACTGAGGCTCTCTTAGAGTTCAGAAATACTCCTCTGAGCGACGGATTATCGCCCGCACAGAGAGTGTTCGGCCGTCCTATCCGTTCTCGAATTCCCGCATATGAAGAGCTTCTGCGACTCACGTCATCATCATCCCTCTTTGCGCATGAGGCAGACTCGAAGCATATGGACGTTGGACAATCCTGGAAAGTCCATTACGATAGACCTTCTTGTGCTTTGGACGAGATTTCAATTGGATCTCCAGTCTTCGTCCAGAGTTTGCCATCAAAGCGTAGGGAAAAGCGAGGGAAAATCCTCAAGCAGTTTGGACGGCGATATCTCGTCGAGTTTGCCCATGGGGGCAAGTCTTGGCGTAACAGACGATACCTCCGATGAGATTGCTGTGACGCTGTTAAACCGTTGTCAGCTATTCCATGTCAATCCGGCGCGAAAACTCCCCGTCAATCCCGTACCTTAAGATCGAGTAAAAAAGCCGATAGTTTCTAGCCTCAAATTTTAACATGCTTGAGAATGAACGCAATTAAAAATTTTGAAAGGGAGAGTTGGTGTATTCATGAATTTAGGTTGCGAGACAACCAACATGTTTCTTCCCTCCAATACTCATTTATCTTCTACCATTTCCTTTGTCCGATTGTTTGCATGATGTTTGCATGATGAAATGTTTGCAAAATAGTGTTATCGTTGTCTTATTATTTGGCTTTTTTGCTTTTAAGCAGACTTATATCTTTGCGCTTGAGAGGTTTTTTTTCTTGTGAAAATATATTGTTTGGTGCTCTCAAAAAGTCATTTTTAGTGATTACTTAGCCCTCAAAGCAAGATCGATCGCGCCAAGCTTCTTGAAGAAAATCTAAAGACATAAAAGGCACTGTATTTTGTCAATGGTAACATCAAGGCATGGAGCCAAGCAAATGGGATTGTGGTCTTCATTGTTTATGGGCCATCACGACCTTGAGGTTTCAAGGGAATGATACGTCAAGTGACTCCAACCACATATCTGGTAACGTGAAACAAATCAAAGAAACGATTGGGAACCACGGGTTATGCTTGTGGAGGCCCAGGACACACTTAGGTAGAATGTCCTGGCAGGGATGCTGAGTGCACATCTTGCGGCAGACAAAGCCATATTTCAAACGTATGTCGAAGCACTCATTGTAAAACTTTGGTTGGGATCCAAATCACGCCTATTAACGTATGTTTTATTCGCAATTCCCGTTCTCTCTTGTCGGTCAATGTTATTATAGATGATTCATCAAGATGGCCAATTGAGGCAATCCCAGATACTGGAAAGGAAATCTCTGTAATGCGGATCCAAATCTTCCAATCAGTTCTAAGGGCCCCAATCGATAATTGGAAAATGGGACCGTTGAGGGCCACAATTACTCAATACATGGCAAAGAATGTGCCCATCTCAGTGTGTGAAAATGTGGCACATTTCTACAAGGATTTGAAACCTTGTAAGGCACTGAACATCGTCAAGAAGAATGCTCCTAAACCCAACTCTAGCCATATTTCATCTAAAGGGAATGTGAAGCAAAGGAAATTTTAGAAAAACGTAGTGCGGCAACACTTATTGTCAGCACTTTGAGGAGAAACAAGACACAATTTGAAGCCAACTTGCGCTCGCACTCGCTCTTGAGTCCAATTGAATTTTCATCGACAGAGTGTCTTGTGCTACGAAATTCCAAATTTGCCTACTTCTGCCACTGCACTGAACTCTTGGTTTAAAATCAGAATACTGTTTGCTTCAACAATCCGGGAAACTGAATTAAAAGACGAAATCAGTCTATGCCCGGTCAGAGAGACCTTTAACTAGGTTAAAGGTATCCATGGCCCGGTAGAGGTTGGCTGTAATGTTTGCCTTCCTTAAAATGCTCCATATCAGGGTTGCCGCACTATATTTTTCCTGAAATTCCTTCACTTGACATGCCCTATCGGCGACATTATTGCCATATCTGACTTGAAAAAGACGAATGGAACTAGTCTCTACCAAATCATTCAAGCAATCCCTAAATACTTCAATTGATTGAAGATAAACTTCATACCATTTAGGCGAAAATGTTCGATGTTTCCACGGAACCTCTGTTGACCAATGAGTGGCCATATCGTCAGTTAAACTATGAAGGTTCAGTTCAAGGACGATTTTATTCCTTTTCACGGTGGTTATCTTTTCTGGTTAACTGTTTACACAAATGCCAGGACATCATGATATGTTTTTCTTTTAAAAGAGACAAAAGGAACGACTTTTGTGAAACACATGTTTGAAAGCAGCTTAGATAAGTGTGTTAAATCACTTAAAGCCCATCAAAATGCATCATTGTCAAAAAGATAGTCGATCATTATTAAAACAAACATAATTAGGCCAATTTTCGATTTTTTCAGGTGTAATACGCAACTGTCAAGTTGTAATAACTAAGCATGTGCTAAATAGAAGTTTATGAATTTTTACGTCAATGCATAACTAAGAGTATGTCTTATAAACTGAACATTGTCTCCTGTTTTGCGCTCTTGAGCTGTTAGGGGGCCAAAACTCCAGATTTCGACACTGGATAACATTCACGACTCACTCTATCGTAGTGCCTAATAATAATACACATGAAATGGTCCAATTATTCCCAGTTGCTTAGCACTAGCCGAATTGTCCAAGTCCCACAATGTGATTACACTAAACAGTTAATGTTCTTCATTATATGATTTTAGTTACCACTCTCTTGATTTTATGTCGTCAAAATTGAAATTGAATGATCTTTCATTAAAAATTTCATTCATTTTATAGTGAATAACTATGACTTAATGTATCCAATCAAACTCCAATTGGCAGAGATACTCGTAATTTTGTCAGATATTGACAAAATAATTTCTTGGTGGCTAAAATCGCCTGCA
Organism: Tigriopus californicus; assembly: GCF_007210705.1. Lineage (NCBI taxonomy): Eukaryota > Metazoa > Arthropoda > Copepoda > Harpacticoida > Harpacticidae > Tigriopus > Tigriopus californicus. Next base: position 11,373,995 of record NC_081451.1, read on the forward strand.
AGTTAAACCAGTTAACTCAAGCCCTTGGTTCGAAACATTATGGAATTGATTTAAGCAACAAAGGATCAATGAGAGAGACCCTGATATCAAGGGAGTAATCATTGGTCAAATTTGTGATGATTAACATGCGAAATTCTAACCAAAAACCTGTGGCTAGTTTGGATTTTGGCAGAGCATTCAATCAGAGATTTCATTATGGCGAATCTCCAGAACATTTCTAATTAATTAGCACTATGCAACAAGTTTTCTAAAATATGTGTTCCGTTGTAGAACCTGTTTGTGCCATAAATTAGTGTCATTTCCTTGTGGAAACAACGGATTCTATTGACATTAAATTGACCGAGAATTGTTTGGCCACCTGAACAACTTTTTATGTTTCAAGCCTCGTGAGAATGAATTATTGCACAAGGTCCTTCGTTTCAATTCGTTTCATCATTCATGCATACCTTATGCTATTCAAAAGTCAGCATATTCTGAGTATAAAAGCTGGTGCATTGAGACTGAGGATCAAGATTGTTCTTATATCCTCTCTACTTTTGCAATAAGCATGGCTAATAGGGGTTTAACCTTCCTTACCTTTTTGGTTATCTTTACAAGGTTGGCCCATGGTGAAACATTTTTGTCTTCCAGTGGCGGATCCCGACAATTCGTGTTCACTCCCCTGCGAAACGATGAACTACCTTGTGTGGCTGAAAATCTCCGAGTAAGTTAAGATATTTCTTTTATTAAGTTTAGATACGATGGTAATGAATGTTAGAACTCAATTTAAGGGCGTTGAATCGCAATCTTTGAAACCGAGAAACCATGGCTAGTCTCATGCACAGTGTAGTTGAATATTCAATTTTGGTTTTTATTTTTTAGCACTCTCATCGTTACATTTGTGACGACGAGGCCAACGTGATTTGTCTCTCCGGATGGAGGGAAGACCCGGATTGGTCCAAACGAGATTTGCGGAACCCGTGTCCAATCCCCATTTGTGACTATCACGGAGAGACCTGCCAACATGGTCAATGTGTCCGCCCAGATGTTTGTGCTTGTGAAGTGGGATGGTAGGAGTGCTTTTTTTCTTGAAATGTGATCCAGATTATCCAATAAATGGAAATATTCTTTTCAGGCAAGGTCATCTTTGCGATACTTGTATTCCTCTGCCTGGATGTATACACGGATCCTGCAATGCCACATTTGAGTGCAACTGTGATTGCAATGATCAAGGAGTACAATTATGGGAAGGTGCATTTTGCGAGCAACGTGAGTATGCTAAATTTGAACGTCACATCTCCAAAGAGTATCTATCAATCACACCTCGATATATCTGCTTCCAGCTGCTTGCCCAGATTGTCATCCAAACCACGGATTTTGCTTCGAACCATTTGAATGCCAGTAAGACCAAAGTCTCTGTATCCAAAATGGAGTTTAAAAAACATGTTTTTCAGATGTCACGAAGGATGGCAAGGGCCAGATTGTCAAGAGTGCGTGAAATTGCCAGGATGTGTTCATGGCTCTTGTGAAGATGGAAAACCTCATTCTTGTCAATGTGATGAAGGTTGGACTGGCCATCTCTGCGATCAGCCTCAATGCGGGTAACCCTTTGAATTAAATATCCGAACTATGTGTCACATAAAAAATTACGTACTCCATTTTAGTGAGGGTTGCCACCACGAGAACGGATTTTGCATCGAGGTTGGAACTCTTTCAACAGTAAAAATGGAAGAGTCTATTATGATTGTTTATGGTTCTTTCATTCCAGCCTGATACTTGTATTTGCAAGGCAGGATGGCAAGGACCCAGTTGCTCTGAGTGTGTTCCTTACTGGATCTGCCCTGAAGATGGCTATTGTTATGAACCCAACCAATGCATTTGTAATTCCACCGTGACTGACAAAGATCGATTTGATATCTGCAACCGAGAAAAGATCAATGGTTAATATCTGTGACCACGCGTAGATAAGTTTACTTCAAAATCGTCCATTCATGAAATGTTTCGCTATCCAGGTCCAATGCATAAAGAGCAGGAAGGGGATTGCTCCTTGAAATGTACCAAGTTTACCGCTTATGAATTGCCCATGGGACCCCCAATTGGCAACAGGTCTACTGAATGTTCATGGGGTCAAAATGAAGGGCTCTGTACTCCCAAACAGAGTGATTGCCTTGGTAACCAAGAATGGGAATTCGACGTCAACCTTGGAATCATGGAGTTGGACGTGGAGAGTTGCAAATACGGTCCAGCGTTTGCTTCTCTCACAACTACAGGAACAACACCATCAACAATAACAGCACCACCACCTAGACAAGTCACACGGTGGTGGTGACACCTCACCACGACTTTTGAAAGACTTGCGACAGAACATTATTTTGGACTATGTGATCAATTCGAAATTTACCCCTCCCCGTGTTATTTTTGATCTTGAATGAAATGAAACTTTGCATTACCACAAAAGCCTTTCCAAAACAAGAATTCCAATGGGACATTTTCATAGTTCGTACACCCGGACAGGAAGATTCTCAATGTTTATAACTTTTCCCCTTCCGCTTTCCAATCATCCCTTCCCTTTCCACTTCAACGGCGACAATGATTTCCCTTTTCTTAGTCGGACAAAGGAACTAGGCATCCCGAGGAATCAGCATAGGCGGCAGCGGCTCAAATCAACCAGTGTCTGCCTGATTTCTCAACTGTCAAGCACGGGCAACTATGCTGCAAGTGGCTGGAGCTGGGTAGATCTGATCTTGGTTGTCTGAGATAGCCAAGACTCTCAATAAAGGTTCTTTTTTTGGTTTGGCTTTTCACGGGCTTTTCCTAACTACTACAGGGATGTAATCCCCCGTACTATAAAAATGAAAGGTAATAAGGTCCCTTAATTGCAACGTCAGACAGCCCGAACAAAACGGGAAGACTCATGGCAGATTGCTTAACAAGCCAATCGTGACGTGTCATGAAAGCAGTTTCTTTTCCGGACATTATGAGACTCAGAACACTAATTTTACACAGAATTTTGAAAGAATTAGCCGAAAAACAACACAAGCACACTATAATTCAATAAAGAGGAATCGGTCCAATCTATCCTTTATTTGGTAGAGGCTGATTCACAAGCATATTTCGAGCAATATAAAGGGGCTATAATTCGTCTAATTTTATCCATCTATTTCAATTCCCATTTGGAGCTCCCTGAGAACAGACGCATTTTAGTTTGCTGCTGTCCTTATCTCCAGGGATTTTCGAACCCAGGTGAGACTACCTCTGTTGCTCCTTGGTTGTTGTGCACGTGAAGTGTTCGTGGTGTTTGTGCGTGGGTAAATAAATGAGAACTGCCATTTATTTACTTAATTAGGTTTGGGTTTCACGGCTTTTTGGTAAGACGTACGTATAACTACTCTAAAACCTAATAAGTTTATTGCTAATTTATGTTCATGTTTAGCTTTAGCAGTCTCTCTCTGAAGTTATATTGAGGTACATTTAGTTTGCAATGGTAATATGTAGAGTGCATAATTCTTTAGTTTGATTGTATTGGTCATTTTTCTTCTTTTAGTTTTTTCACGGGCTATTCTAACCACGTCAGTGAATGTAGTCCTCAGTAATATCAAAGTGAAACGTTATGATTTGCCTTTTTATTTCCTTTCAATCTTTATATGATATATCCTTTACCAACGAATTTGAGTTGGCAGACCGAGTTGGTCCTTGAATTTAAGGTTGATCTGGATTGCTATTTCAAAATTTGTCCAAGTCTGACTTGAAAGAAGCAACCGGACCAACAAGGCCTAGGTATTCCCTACAAATATTAGAGGGCATTAGAGGGCAGCAAATAAAACAATGAATGAGCCCGAGAAAGGAAAGAAGTGGACTTCATTATTCCTACTAGCCTGGATTCTCGAAGGCTTGAAGGTGCTCTCAAAACGCACATAAAGCCTATGCGGTCACTAGAATTGACCCTAAATCCTGGATCGGGACAACGCTCATGAATGCTTTTGAAAACGTACAATATCAGATACCTTTCGTACCTTCTCTGAGTACTGTACAATCCCAACCTCTCTAGTCCCTCTAAATACGAGAGCTCTCTCATATCCTCAATGTTCCTGTAAAGCATCTTTGGACTTGTTATACCTTTTGCAAACCTGCTGAACTGAATGGAGCCCAAATGGGTGAAACATATTCAAAATGTGGCTGGACAATCGACTTGTACATCGTGATACTATACCTGGAATTAAACCTGCCATATATCCAACGACATGTTTGAAAAGCTTTATCAACTTTCAACTGGATATGCTCATCGAACTATCCATTATTTTGGAGGACTACACCTAAATCTATCATTGATAAAACCTGCTCAAGTTCTTATCCTCCATTATCTACGAGTGGAGTATTCAAAGGAGTTGACCCGAAGGTCAATGAGCGGAATTTCATTCTGTTCAGGGCCACATTCCTCTTAGTAACCCAAGAATAGATTATTTCTAGGTCCTTTGCCAGGCTAGTGGAATCTTGGCCATTCCTACCAGAAACTAACTTTGTATCGTCAGCATAAGAAGAGATACTGACAGTACTACTCCCAAGCTTCTGAAGCTGAACAATAAAGATAATGAAAAGGAGAGGACCCAAAATGGAGCCCAGAAGAACACCCGACTTGACATCATGTATGTCACTAAGGGATCTCTCAACCTTGACCAATTGCTTCCTACCAGAAATGAAACTTTCTAGCCAATTGAAAACCTTGCCTTGGATCCCATTATCATGGAGCCTGTTAACAAAAAGGCCATGATCTACCTTGTCAAAGGCCTTGGCAAAGTCGAAATAACCTACATCGACTGATTCATGGCTCTCTAGTCCCTCAATAATCTGCTCCATACGTTCACAATCAGTTGGGTAACCGTGCTAAAAAGTACTCGGAACCCGTGCTGGCTAGGATGAAGTTGTAAGCCTCAAGCCCCTGATGGCCGCTAAGGAGGAGAGGGAGGGAGGAAGCTAAATGGGTTAAGGAAGGGGGGTGGGGTGGGATTATGTTTAGGAATAGGGTCAGCTCTAAAACTACGAAACTGAGCTATCCTATTTCTCGCCTTTCTTTGCGTCCCTTCTACGTGAACAGAGGTACACCGTACACTAAAGCACGTCTTAAGTCTCATGGACTGACGGCATATGTACGGGGGAAAAAAAGGACAATCTACCCTTGAACATCCTTTCTTCCCATTGTACTTCTCAAGGCCGAACTTGAGAAGTTTTTGACACCATTTATGGTGGTCAAACTTGAAGCCTTTTCCTTCTTCAGGAAAGGGCTGCTTTCGATAAACAGGACAAACTGTTTTCTCTACAACTGTCTTTTCGTGCTCTATTTCAAAAGGAGCTATTACTTCAACCTCTACATTGGCCAAATCAGTCGACTTCTCAACTACTGGGAGGGCTTGTTCTTCAAGCATAACCCTGGTTTCATTGACCCAAGCAACTAAAGCCTCTATAATAAAGGGCTTATTGACTACGGAAGAATCCTTCGTTGCTAAGACCAAGTCCAAACAATCTCTAGCCTCTTTACCGACTTTTCCAAAAATAGATTCCATCATGAATGCAGGAGGAACTGTCTGTGAGCAGCCAAATCAAGCGACCAAAAGAAAGAGGAAAACTAAAAGGCTATGCAATCTTGTCTTGAGATTGTTCAAAATCTGTTCAAGTAAGCAATATTCACCTTTTTTTTAAAAAAGCTCTTTATTGCGAGATCTTTCTCATTGGATCACAGGTTTGTTTTACAATGTTTACAATCTATATATTTTATTTCGTCCCATTCTGGGTTCTGGTGCCGCCATTCGAGGCGATGATCTACTAGATAGGGGGGAGGGGGGAGACCTGGGATCGAATCCATGAACCCAAGCTTAGCTCAGTCGCGCGTTAACCAACTGCGCTAGAACCATCTCCATTTTTTATGCTTTCATATCTTGAGCCACTCCCGAAGATCATTGTAATTTCAAGTGAATCAGGTTGTATTTGTCTCATACTTTTCGAAGAGTCTCAAGAATGGAAAAACAATTTAAGGATAAAACCTTGCAGCTTTTACTACCAAAGGAAGCAGTGTACAATATTTGGAACACATGCGACCTTAGATACTTAGTTAAGAGACCGGTAATGAAAACCATCATTGCCCAATTAGCAACCTATATCTGTCTTCGCTTGATTCTTCTCTGTGATAATTGTTTGAGTCGACGATAGCTTTGCACTTTTAGGATTATTTATTGAAAACCATTTGTACTCATCAAACCACGCTCATGATCGACAGGGTCATGATTGTTTTATCACCTCGAAAAAGCAATTACGATGACCTTCTGGTGGGAGTCCAAAATGCAAATGAAATATTGTTTTGATAATGGTGATATCGGGGATTCTTAATTGGTTCCTCGGAAGCAAAGGATCTATTAATATGAGGCAGAACTGAGAATTGATATTGCAAACAACGGCTGAGTTTGGAGTATGTTATGGTGCACTGGGTTTTCTAAAACTGTAGACCCAAAGAAGGGAGTCAAATTATGAAGCATTAATTGTCAACGTCGACTCTCTCAATTGGCCTGCCATCCGATGACGGAGGCATTGAAGATGAAACAGAGAAAAGTTAAATTCAAGTTTGTTGTGGTTTGATATAACAGCTGAATCGGTTACCATGGAACAGACCAGCGCCTCTACAATGAGAAACCATACCCTCATAATCAAAGCTTTTCAGGTGTCTTCAGTAATTCCAGCTCCACATTATAATCACAGACGGGTGGGCGAGCTCATCTTGGGCACCAAACTCTCGTCTCGCTTATGCCATATCCGGGCCCTAAACGAAAGTTTAAAAAAAGAAGAAAAAAAGAAAGCATGAGGCTCATGCTATAAATGCCTTTGAGGAGTAGATAATATCATTTCTCATCTAAAGGACAGCTAAGATTAGGAATCTTAATGTCAAGTTACCTAGACTTTCAGAGATGTGAACTCCGAACGGAAGCCAAACTCTCGCATCTCCTGAACCGTTCATTTTATTCCAAATACATACTTGTTATGCTAACAAGATCTGGTTAAATAGATGAACTTGGCCAAATTTGAACCACTACCTTGGTTGGAGAAGTCAGGATATATGGTCGAAGTAATGTAGTAAACACTATATAAAATTCAAATTTTCAGTCTGCTCTGGGTCAGCTACATACACTTTTGACAACATATCTTTGAAACGAACCTTTTACAAGTATATGATATAAAAATGACCCTTCTTTAATTGTGAAGATCTACGCTCCTTAGTTTGTTACTTCAACTCGAAAAGTGGCCCAGAGTCGCAATGACCAAAGGCAGGCCGACTTGGGGGGAAGCTCGTTGACAGTCCATATTTCTAGAAGTCTGTGCCTTGATGTATTTACGTAGACTATAATAACGCTTCAGGCGGGTTATTCTAGTGGCTATGAGCCTAATACTGTCTTATTCGACATCCCTAGAGAAAGGAAAATTAAGCGGCGATTTTCGACCAAACAAGTTTCAAAAATATGAAGAAAAAAAATATTTTCGACTTTCCCTTAGTCGAGTTTCCCGTTTTGTCGAGCTCCCAGGAACCATTAAATCTATGTTTTATGCAAGTTGGGTTTGCATCTTTTCTGTCATTTTGCGCCATACTAAAGTGTCAGCGGTTTGTGTCCCCTCACTTTCCTTCTGGGTCTTTCCAGTAGTAAAAAACCCGGCTTATTACCGTTTTTAGTAACTCCTTGACAATTTGGTTCTGACAGATATTGTATTAAAATACCCTTTTGATCATCAATTCAACAAACATCCAAGCGTCTTTCCCAATGAAGACGAAAAGGAACTACTTAAAAGATTATCATTCTCAAATTTGCTCCCGAAGTGACAATGATCAAATAGCTTTTCCTAATTTTTGGGTTCTATGTTATGTCATGTTGTATGCTTGGAAGGTGCGAATTGGTACATCTTTAGGGCTGCAAAGACAACCTTTTCCAACCAAGCAATCTATGAGAAACAAAGTGCTTTGGCCGCAGAAATATTTATAGAAAAGTAATGAGCTCTTCGCTTTGGACTCAAGCAATTATCATCCATGTGATCGGTCCACTAATAAAATGTCAGTCTGTACTCCACAAGCAATTTGTTGGCTTCGCTTCTGCTTTAATTGTTCTTTCGATACCTTTGATCTTGTCTTGAGTAGTACATCAACATACAAAGTTTCTCAAAGAAAGTACAAATCGTTTGAGTGCAAATCTGTCAGCAAATGGGGTACTAAAACGTTATTGGGCGATTTTCGAACATGCTGCCAAGACTGTCAAACAAAACACACTTGGCCGCACATCAGACAAAAAGTGCAGGATGTCCAAATCATCTTTTTAAGTTAGCATTTCCAGTGGAAATTTCTTGAGTTGCTGAACGATGTATATACGTGACAAGAATTGGACAACTTGTCATAACTAAGCAATGGCTTAGTAAGTGCTTATGCAACTTTATAGGAAGTAGAAGATCTGATATTCTGTAATTATGTCAAGGGTTACCTGACTTTTTTTATGAAGCTGTAACTGTCGCTCTTGATTTGCTGATCCTAAAAACACATCTTTAGAAGTTTTAAGAGCATAATTGAAAGTTACTTGACAACATTCTACGCCCCAGAAAACGGAAATGAAAAGACCCAGTATCAAGTCCAAAGCGACAACCAAAGCAGGGAAGACGGTTAAGCAGCTCAAATAACGCCCCAAAGCTGCTTTCTTTACTGCCTCCAGGCTAATCTACTGCTCTTTTCTAAGAAGAAGAATTTCAACTTTTCTTTAGAAAGACCATTGGTGCAGATCTTTTTTCTCTTTTTTTTTTTTGCGGACTTCCTTACCGCTACCAGGATTGGAATCCCAGCAGTTCAAGACGAGAAGATTATTTATTATACTTTACTTTTATTTATATATATTATTTGATCGACCAACGAATTAGAATTGGCTGATCTGGCTAATCCTTGAATATAAGGTTGATCCGGAATTTTAGTCAAAAACTTGTCCAAGTCTGACTTAAATCTTGCTACTGGATCAACCCCTACATAAGCCCTACGAATATTTGAGGGCAGCAAATTGAACAATGAAGGAGCCCGAGAAAGAAGAGAGTTGGACTTCATTGTTTTAACTAGCCTGGATTCTCGAGGGCTTGAAGGTGCTCTCAAAACGCACATTAAGCCTCTACGGTCACTACAATTGACCCTAAATCCTGGGTTGGGACAAAGCTCATGAATGCTTTTGAAAACGTACAATATCAGATACCTTTCGTACCTTCTCTGAGTACTGTACAATCCCAACCTTTCTAACCTCTCCCAATACGAGAGCTCTCTCATATCTTCAATGTTCCTAGTAAAACATCTTTGGACCTGCTCGAGCTTTTGCAAACCTGCTGAACTAATTGGAGCCCAAATGGGAGAGGCATATTCAAGATGCGGCTGAACAATCGACTTGTACAGAGTTAGCATCGTGACACTATCTCTGGACTTAAACGTGCGATATATCCAACCACATGTTTGAAAAGCCTTACCAACTTTCAACTGGATATGCTCATCGAACTTTCCATTATCTTGGAGGACTACACCTAAATCCTTCATGGATGAGACCTGCTCAATGTCCTTACCTTCATCATCTAATAGTGGAGTGTCTAATGGCGTCGACCCAAAGGTCATTGAGCGGAATTTCATTCCATTCAAGGCCATGTTACTCGCAGCAACCCAGGAATAAATTTGGTCTAGGACCTTTGCCAGACAACCAGAATCCTGACCATTCCTACCAACTACCAATTTTGTATCATCAGCATAAGAAGAGATACTGACATTACTACTACCAAGCTTCTGAAGCGGAGCAATGAAGATGATGAAAAGGAGAGGACCCAAAATGGAGCCCTGAGGGACACCCGACTTGACATCATGTATGTCACTAAGGGATCCCTCAACCTTAACTAATTGTTTCCTACCACAAATGAAACTTCTTAGCCAATTGAGAACCTTGCCTTGGATCCCAATCTCATGGAGCCTGTTAACTAAAAGGCCATGATCTACCTTGTCAAAGGCCTTGGCAAAGTCGAGATAAACTACATCGACTGATTCATGGCTCTCCAGTCCCTCAATAACCTGCTCTATATGCTCAATCAGTTGGGTAACCGTGCTAAAATGTGCTCGGAACCCATGCTGGCTAGGAGGAAGGACTTCATGTATATCAAGAAATTCAACAAGTTTGAACTTCATGATCTTCTCAAACACCTTCGCAATATTCGAAGTGAGAGAGATCGGCCTATAATTACTGGGGAGTGACTTATCTCCCCCTTTGAAAATTGGAACAACATGAGCTACCTTCAGAGAAGAGGGGAACTTGCCCTGGTCCAAGATGCAACGCATCAAGTACGAGAAAACAGGGCTCTCTCCAGGGCTTGAAGGTGCTCTCAAAACGAGAGATCTACTTCTGAAAAAAAGTAAAATGTAGTAAGGAGAAGCATTCCATAAAAATAAATATTCGTTTTTTAGGCGGACGTCTTTCCAATTCGTGCTACTTTGAAAAATAGGTTGGAATATGCCTTCTTTATAAAAAATTGCATTTTCACCCTTTTTACACTTTTAGGCTCCTTTTTTGCACTTTTTTGTATCCAAATGGTTTACTGTTTTGCACATGGTGCCCGTCCCTAGTCATATGGTAGAAAAAGGAAATGCCTTTGGTAGATTTTCTGGCTGCCCCTTGGGCTGACACCCTTGGGTCGCCAAGTAAACTAAACTAGCACTGCCGAATTTTGGCCATAAAGCGGCGCCTTCGTAGGTTCACAAATATTTCTTATTCACTTATAAAACAATTCTCCTGCCCTCAGTCGAAAGACTATTTTAATGGCTTTCATCGGAGTGCATTCTCGTATAAATAACGCGTACCCAAGTTCAAATCCAGCACTTCATTAACTGTCTCCCACTCGTCAACATGGTCCTCTCCATGAATACTACTCTATAAGCAAAATAGACATATAGTAAGAATTCGACAAACCTCAATCGCAATTGTCACTTGTCAGCCAAGTAAATCTTTCTATTATGGAAAAAAGTAAGTGGATTGTTCGATTTGCAAGCCTCTCTTGTCTTTTGATTGGCTTAGCTTATGGCAGAACTTACACCAGTTTGGGGTACCGAGTGTCCAACGCGTGCAAGGGCATCGTCAGCCTTAACAAAACCGTCAAGTGAGTACGTCCCCTCTGATTTTAAGAAAGAGCTCCCTGACGAAATAAAGACCATTATGGCCTTGGTATGAAGTCTGCCTTGAAAAAGTTGGGGGAAAATAAACTGCGGACCTACTTCCGCGAAATAAACACATGTAAACTAACCCAAGGGTTATTTAGTTGGATCTAAAAGCATTGAGTTTGGGGTACAATATTTGAGCTCAGGAAACAAATTTGACCGATTCTAACAATACAGGTACATAATCTGATACAATTATTCCCTCCAATACGGCTTGAGACAATACTACTAAAATGCAAAGTTCGCGTTTCAAGTCCAAATTTGTTTGTTTCTTTTTTGCTTCAAACGCAAAATTATCAGCAACGCTATGCTAGTTTTATATATTTCCCGGTCAGAAGAAGGCTCTTCATGTCTTACCACGTTTCTCCTGTTCAAAATTAAGGTGCTGCAAGAATAACAATAACTTTATTTTAGTAGAGTTGAAAAGTTTTATTTTTCAATAGCAAAATAGCAGCCAAAGATATATTTTTATGATTTTTCTTGGTCTTAAGTCACCTAATCCATTCAATGTCTGCCAAAACATAAAGATACAGTTCTAGCTGCCTAATTTTTGACATTTAATGTTGCAATTGAAACGATCAATTGTTCATTAAGTGCCAACAAAGTGGTACCATTAAATTGGTACTATATATTTTAAATGTCTTTTGATACCGCTGAGTGAGGACTTGGCCTATCATGTAAAAGTAAAAACCTGTTATATAATATTTGTGTCGGCAAATTTCGAATCTGGTAAGATTAACAATGATCTTTGCATTGTGCAAGTGATTTTTTCTCATGAACAATAATTTGTGCTCCATTTTGTATGATGTATGTGATATCGACCCAACAATCAACCTCAATTGCCAAATTTGATCTTACACCTCTAAGTCTTTTAACAAGTGTTCTTTCCTCTCTTTAATGATCATTTTCTAATGTGGAGTAGTAATATGTACTATATAGTATGAACCGTTGTTTGTTAAATAATTTTGGATTCATCTAATAGTTCATGAACTTACATTGGAGCCAAGTAAATGCATAAAAGCCACATTTTTAATTTATGAAGATATTCATCTTGTGAAGTGAAATGCGTAGCAAAACAGCTGACCTGGGATTTGGGCATATGGTACTGATGGGGGGAGTCAAATAAAAAATCACGAGAGGCTGCGACTAGGGCTAGCAATCTACGTTTTCAACACAATATGACATTAGTGGTAGAATGCCCAGAGCCCGTTGGTTGGCCTCAAAAATCAATCCTGATTTTTCGTCTGTCCAACCAGGGTTGCTTTTTGCTCAAGCTTAACTTTTTGCCCTTCGAGGGAAAATGCAGTTACTATCTCTTTCCACGTTTTCTGGCAACCTTGAACATGAAGTTTGATTTGATCCTATCACTAATTTATGGACCTACAAGCAGCTTCGCCTATCTGCCCAATGAATATATTAATTTTGCCATTTAATTCACCTTATTGGCTGTGTCAGCACAAAACAAAAAAATGACATTTTCGAAATTATAACACATATCAAAATTATTTCTGTATTTTATATCTCTCTGATGTGTAGTGTAGTATTTCTAATTCCAAATCGTTATGTGTATTTCTTTAGTTTGATTGTTTTGGTTCTTTAGAGTTAGAATTTATTGTTCACTAGTGTATTGATTCCATTTTGTGTTGGACCAGTTTGTTGAGTTTATTTCTATGTTCTTGTGTTGTTTTCCTAGTTTACATGTGTTCTTGATTCCTTGCTTTTCTCTGTCCCGTACTTCTTGTTTACTATCTCCATCTTGGATTTGTTTGTTTAGTTTGATGTGAACTAGTTCATTCCTATTTTGCTCTGGTGTCCTGTACATCAGGACAAGATTGCACAGCCTTTTCAGTTCTTTTCTTTCTCTTGGTCTCTTGACTTTGCTGCTCATAGATAGTTTCTCCTTCATTCATGATGGAAGCTATTGTTGGAAAAGTCAGCAAAGAGGCTAGACAATGTTTGGACCTGGTCTTAGCTGGAAAGGATCCTTCCATAGTCAATAAGCCGTTTATTCTAGAGGCTTTAGTTGCTTGGGTCAATGAAACCAGGGTGCTGCTTGAAGAACAGGCTCACCCAGTACTTGAGAAGTCGACTGATTTGACCACTGTAGAGGTTGAAGTAGTAGCCTCTTGAAGAAGAGCAGGAAAAGGCAGTCGTAAAGAAAAAAGTCTGTCTTGTTTACCGGAAGTAGCCTTGTCCTGAAGAAAGAAAAGGCTGTCAGTTTGACCACCCTAAATGGTGTCAAAAACTTCTCAAGTTCGGCCTTGAGAAGTACAATGGGAAGAAAGGATGTTCGAAGGTTGATTGTCCTTTTTTTCACCCGTACAGGTGCCGTCAGTCCATGAGACTTAAGACGTGCTTTAATGTACGGTGTACCTCCGTCCATGTTGAAGGGACGCAAAGAAAGCCGAGAAATAGGATAGCTTAGTTTCGTAGTTTTAGAGCTGACCCTATTCCTAAACCTAATCCCACCCCACCCCCCTTCCTTAACCCATTTAACTTCCTCCCTCCCTCTCCTCCTACCACCCACCCTCTCTCCCAATTCCCTCCTCTTCCTTCAAATACCCAATCCACCCCTATTCCTATAAAAACTCTCCTCCCTAATATTCCTTGCCCCACCCCAATTCTCAAAATACGTTCCTATTCAAATGTAGCTGCCCAACCCATTCCTCAAACCCAACCATCCCCATTAGCTCATGCTTTGCCTCTGACAGTAGAACGTAGCTTTGTTGATAAGAGGGATTTTTTACGGTTGGAGAGGATGGTCAAAGATCTGGTGAACTTGGTCCGTCAAAGGGGCTGTATTTGAACGTGCATTGTCTGATTTCTAAAAAAGACAGCACAAAAGTTAAGATCTTATAAGAACTAGCCGTTGAGAGAGAGATTTCATCCATTTCTACAACAGAAACCTGGCTTAGGCCAGGCGTCTTAGATAAAGAACTAACCATTGTTGGCTTCAACTTAGTTCGTTGTGATAGGATACGCCCTGATGATCCCATCTTCACACATGGGGGTGTATGCCTATATGTTAGGAATGATTTGCACTCGAATTTGTTCTCGACTTGGTCTTTTCCAATGACCCTGATCTGATCCAGTTTGTCCATGTGACGCCTAGTAATCTGTCAGATCATCATGTTCTCGAGATTGGGTCGACCATTACTCAAAAGCCGGCGTGCTCTGGAGTAAGACCGGCCAAAAAGGTCGGTCTGGCTAAGTTCAAGTTCAAAGATGAGCATTCGCCGTTGATTATGGACAAATTAGAAGAAATTGACCTGATTTCAATTCTGAAACAGGAATCGTCCATAGATGCAGCCATTGATGAATTAGTTTCAGTTTTTAAGGACGTTTGCTCCAGTCTAGCAATCTCTGAATGTGTTCCGAAGGGAGGTACACGGACAAAAATTCCAAAATATAGGAAAACTTCGTTCAAAAAGAGTTGTAAACTAGCAAAAAAGCTGAAGAGCACTTCGACTCCAGTAATTGTGGCTAGTCTGCAAAAAAAGTTGGACGTAGTTCAGGGCAAGATTAAGGCCTCCATCGAATATGACCAGTTACAAACTGAGGGTAAGTTGGTTCAGGAGGTCAGGACGAATCCGAAGGCTTTTTTCTCTGATGCAACACTAAGAGAAAAATGGAACACTCTTTAGGGCCTTTTGAGGCAATGTAGAGGCTATGGCTAACATGCTTGGAGATCAGTTCTCCAATGTGCTTTCAACCCAAGTGATTTCAGAAGCAACACCTCATTGCTCTGAAGATGAGTCTGTTGTGATTGACAAGGTTAGTCAACTTGAGCATTTACGTAGATGATCTTGTAGTAAACAGATCAAGATGTTTTAGAGGCCATCAGGGACTTGAGGCTTTCAAGCTCTCCTGGTCCTTATGGCGGGACATCTCAGTTGATGAGATGCTCACTGGTTCTTGCTCCTGTTTTCTCGTACTTGATGCGTTACATCTTAGATCAAGGCAAGTTTCCATCTTCACTAAAATTAGCTCATGTTGTTCCAATTTTTAAGGGCGGAGATAAGTCGCTCCCCAGTAATTATAGGCCAATTTCTCTCACTTCGAATATTGCGAAGGTGTTTGAGAAGATCATGAAGTTGAAAGTTGTTGAATTTCTTGATATTCATGAAGTCCTTCCTCCTAGCCAGCATGGATTCCGAGCACACTTTAGCACGGTTACCCAACTGATTGGACATATCGAGCAGGTTATTGAGGAACTAGAGCGCCATTAATAAGTTGATGTAGTTTATCTCGACTTTGCCAAGGCCCTTGACAAGGTAGATCATGGTCTTTTAGTTAACAGGCTCCATTAGATTGGGATCCAAGGCAAGGTTCTCAATTGGTTAAAAAGTTTCATTTCTGGTAGGAAGCAATTGGTTAAGGTTGAGGGATCCCTTAGTGACAGATATGATGTCAAATCAGGTGTTCCCCAAGGTTCGATCCTAGGGCCCCTCTTGTTTATGATATTCGTTGCCCCGCTTCAAAAGCCTAGTATTACTGCCAGTCTCTCTTCTTATGCTGACGACACAAAGTTGGTTTCTGTTAGGACTGGCCAAGATTCCACTAGCCTTGCAAAGGACTTAGATCGAATCTCCTCATGGGTAACTGAGAGTAATATGGCCCTGAACGGAATGAAATTCCGCTCAATGACATTTGGGTCAACTCCTTTAAACACCCCACTCGTAGATAATGGAGGTAAAGATATTGAGCAGGTCTCATCTATGAAAGATTTAGGTGTAGTCCTCCAAAATAATGGAAAATTCGATGAGCATATCCAGTTGAAGGTGGGTAAAGCTTTTCAAATGGTATCTGATACTGTATGTCTTCAAAAGTATCCATGAGCTTTGTCCCAACTCAGGATTTAGGGTCAATTATAGTGACGGTAGAGGCTTAATGTGCATTTTGAGAGCATCTTGAAGTCTTCGAGAATCCAGGCTAATAAGAATACTGAAGTCCACCTCTCTTCTTTCTCGGGCTCCTTCATTGTTTAATTTGCTTCCCTCTAATATTCATAGGGAATACGTAGGCCTTGTTGATCCGGTGACCAAATATCATATAAAGATTGAAAGGTAATAAATAGACGAATTATGACCTCTCATTTTTATAGTATTGGGGATTACACTCCCTATAGCGGTTAAAAAAGCCCGTGAAACCCCAAACAAAAAAAAATCATGCAATTAGTCTTGTTGGTTCACGGTGCCAGTTGTCTATAATATTTGACTCAATGAAAACCAAAACTGCTCGTGTGTTACTGTCAGCTTTTGTCTCATGTTCTGCCAAATTTGACACTAATAAGCTTTAGTGAATGTGTTTATTCCAGTTGTTTCAGTTGTTCAAGTATGTGCCATACCTTGCTGCAAAGTACGAACAGCCTTGACCCTCAATGTAACGTCCTTCAGATTGACTCATCAGACACCAAATGTACTCAAGCTAAGGCCGAAAATGAGCAATTGCTTTGCTTTGACATCAAGATGCAAGGCTCTGACAATTCCAATATAATCAATGAAGGTCGAATACATTCAATTGAAGCATGTAAATATCTTGTCTTTCAGATCTTATTTGAGACACAACATAAGACGACTTTCACTCACTTCATCTTGTAGATCCCTATATCGGTGGGCACAGTGACGATTTAATCAAGTTTGTACCTTTAATACGAACAGATCCTCCGTTGCCAGAATACACACATCCCTCAACGCCGTTTGTAACAAAGGGACCCTCCCTTTCGGTGCCATTCAACAATGGAATGATGGTTTGCCAACCATATTTCTCAGTTTGTTCCCATTGGTCATACTGTGAGTCATTGTTCATTTTCTGTGCTGTTAATGCATGGTTGATGCCATTATGCATTACATTATTTCCATTAGAGTAGCACAAAACTCCAGTTTTGTGACAATTAAAGTATAGGATAAGTTGCATTTCAAGGGTTAACTTTTCAAATCGATTTTGGTATTTTAGATTTGGTACTCCCTTTTCTAAAATCTGGAAAGCAGTAATAAAAATGCCAAAATGTGAATTAAAATTCAGTGGCGTATATTTCTTCTTCAAGTTAAAAAAGCAATTTTTGGGGAGGGGGACTAACTATTCAGCAATCAAACACAAAAGCGATATCACTTTCTAGTCAATTATTTCATTGCTTTTACCATATTGACATGTTTCTTTTCTCACATTTCAGCACATCTGTTTGGTTTTATAGATTTTTTTAAGATAGGGACGGACAACAAAGCATTTCCTGATTCAACATGCGTATAAAACAAAAAGTTGCCAAAGAAAATATTTTGATCTTATCTTATTGGCAACTTTTGTCTCTTCTCTTTTTCGTTTTAGTTTTTCAAGAATGTAGTCCAAATAAGGTGCCTCGAAGCAGTGAAAATCCCTTCTTGCATCAATATTTGTAAGCTGAATTCTAAGTTTTTTTGCAAGGCTTACGTACAAATCGTTTCAGTGTCAAAACCTCACTCAGAGGGTCCCATTTGCATTTGATATTTTTGGGGGTTTATTGCATGATGTCGGATGAAGTTTCATAAGCAGCCCACAAGACTTAAAATGATAAACTTATACACATTCCATTAGAGCAGATCAATTTGTAATTTCATAACATTGCCAAAATAGATAGAACGAATATTCCTTAAGGAAAATATTCTATCCAGTGAAAGCGACTTATCTTACGATATTCATTTATATGCATTTGGCCTGGAAATGCTTTTTTCTATTCTTTCTGAAACCTCTCGTGGCATTTAATCATGAAGCTTCAGTAGAATCTAAACAACTTCAAATATCCCCAAATCTGCTTGATTTTGGCTTGGAAACAAATATGACCTCGATCGAATGAGTGATTTGATCACCCTCATAATGGTCTATTTGTAGCCTCAAATACCTGGACACCCATGCCTCTTCCCCGCAAGAAGATCCAAGGGAGGGGATTGAGCATCTTGAATGGTCGACCAATCGTAATTGGAGGCGTCGACACAACCTCTACGGAAACGGACTCAGTGGAGATTTTCGATCCCATCTCAAACCAATGGATCGACGGGCCCAAGTTGACTCAAGCACGTGCTTTCCAAAGCCATGTTCAGGTCAATGATGTGACGATAATCATCCTCGGAGGTTACTTTAAAAAAGAAATTGCCATAACAAGTTTGCTCTCTGCTGGAGACACCCAGTGGACAGAGTTGCCGGACAGACCCCAAGCCGTCACTTTTAGTCTAAACGGGATGGTAAAACTAGGAGATGAAAGAAGAGGCATCTTATCAATTGCGGGTACCGCTAGCGGCCGGTACGTAAAAACTGCGTATTTCTTTGATTTGGCTTTGCTGACTTGGACGAAGATGCAGGCTTTTGAAGCCCCAATTAAGACTATATGGGGTTTTATATACCAATGGGAGTCCATGATATATTTCATTCCAAAATCTACGCAGTATGGCCCAGGAGATGTCCTCACATACGAGAAGAACATAACTGACGTGGATAAACCATGGAAAGCGAGTACTAGAATATTTCAAGGGCTCTCTCCAATGCAACATTTAAGTGTGTCGAATGTACACGTGTTCAATTTGACAGCAAACTGATCCCATGTTTTGCAAACCTCACCACCAAAACTGTTCTCCTTTGAAGCTCTAATTCGTGGTCAAGTGAAATCAAAATGATTTACTTATCTTATATGTATGTATCTGGTGCTTCGGAATATGCAATCTGATTTTTAGGTGGGTTATATGAATAATGTAAAGCTGAAATATAATTACTCACTCGTGTACCATGGGCTTCGAAAAGGGAGATTAACCTATGTTTCAACCCATAGATTTCTAGACTCTGGATGTCGGACGACCGACCACTTGGTTGGTAAACAGTACAATAAACCGGTTTGTAATCAATTCCCAGGAGACCATCCATTGTACTGTTTTACCAGCCGAGTGGTCGGTCGTCCGACATCCAGTGTCTAGAAATCTATGTTCAACCTTAATCGCAAACTAGGAGTTTTGTAGAACATTTGCAAGTCTTAACTCGCTTCAACTGACTTCTTCCTGTACTTCTAAATACAATCAGAGGGATACGAGTGCTAAATCCTCTATTGAGCCGACTATCAAAATTTTATTGAATGCCTCTAGATCCCTCGAATTGGACACGATCAAATGAATGGGGCACACAGGTATTGGGAAATTAGGATTTGGCCAAAATATAATTGGGCAAAAATTCAATTAAAGCTAGTTATGAACCCTGGCAAATCCACGGATGGTTTCTGATAAGCTTATTAAAAAGTACAAATACATTTAAAGGGACGAAATAATTGATTTCATGTCGAAAATTTAAAGACGGTTGCAACCCCAAGAGCGTTCAAGACCACAGGCAGAACCCTCGATTTTCAAAGAGCTTAAGTGAATTTACACTTTTTCCCAATAACTGGCTTGGCTTAGCTTTATATTGGAAGGGTTTTGAGGTGTTGCCCTGAGTGAGGGTTCGTCAGGCTCCATTTTTAAAAGTTCTGGGAGGGCATTCCAAAGACGGATGGCGTGTGGCATAAATCCCGATGAGGCTTGTTGGGTGGGATGGGGAACTTTGAGATTTTGGCTCTTGAAAGCCGTGTTGCAGAAAACTAGACTTTCGAATACATGAGGAATGTTACAACTGAGGGCATTGATTGGTTCGGAATTGATGCCTTGGGCTGACACATGATTGATTGAGGGTATTCCTGTCCTCTATATTAATGTACTTACTAAGATTCGATTACTGATTTTTTGTTTCCGTCATAAAACGCATCACTCTATTGAGCACCAATTGCAGTTGGCTCATTTGATCAGACGCATTTTCACTCTCAGACATTCGCATTGTCCTGTGAACTGCTAAACCATTCGTCGGTACAGAAATGATAAATCCATGCACACTTGGTGTTTGGAATGTCCGGGGATGATGGGCACTGAAGTAACCTAGAATGCCAAGTCTCCAATTGATGCAAGAAATAGTAGACTCGAATTGCAGTTTGCCGCTAAGAGCTCCAGAAACTTAAACTCCCAAGATTTTAACGCTATTTATTGCTATAATCTTATACTCCACGAAAGTGTTGGGGGGTATTGAAAAATACCCGAGCACATGGGTCTCCGGTGAATGAGAAGAAACTGGGTCTTAGAATGATTTGCCACCGACCAGTTTGATGACATGAAGATCTAGATCAAGCAGACTTCTGCTTCTATATCCCCGACAAAGAGCTTCACAAACGAGGCTGTGGTGTCATCGGCTTAAGACACTGTGTTGCATTCGTCCATAAAGGCAGAAGGGACCCGCAGAGCAAGAATAGCAGAGGCGAGAGCACACTCCCTTGAGGAGAGCCATGCGTCGATTCCATCAGATCTGAGACTTTAGGTAAAGCGCTAATGTACTTCCTTTGAATGGTAACTTAACCTATTTTTTCCCTTGATTGAAAAACTGAATGCAGTGGCACGAGTGAGGGAATGCTTGCCACTATATTTGTGGGCAATAAGCAAAAATTGACGCACACAGCACAACACGAAAGGCTCATTGCCGATGAATCCCGCTTGCCAAAGAGTCCTTTGGTTTACAACAAATTTGCAACTGATGCCAAAATGGAATGCCTGAGTGAGTAGCCGTCAATAAGATCAGGTCAGATATGTTAGCTCAATCCAAATCAATTCTAGAAAAATGCTCCATGCTAGACAAAATTTCCTGCAGCCTGGGCCATGCACATAATGCTAGTTTGATGTTAACAGCCAAACCAATGTTAGTTTGGGTCAAGATTTAGCTTTAAAAATGCTCCCTGACCATCATGTGATGGCTTTTGAGTGGAGGTTGGAAAAATAGTTTGCTTTTTTGGTCAAAATAGTTATTTTTAGTGAATGAAAATTAGGCAAAATAAGTTCCGAAAACATTAAAATAAGTTATAAAAAGGTGATGTTTTTATTTGTTTGGTTATTCATGTATTATGGGGAGAATTAAGGCGCAAATCACTTGATTAGTGCTTTTTTACGATCTTCTTGCTCTTTGGGCTAAGAAACACACGTCAACGAAAGATTGAATTTTCATAAAGACTCATATTTATGACTTACGGTAGAAGTGAAAATCATATTTTGAAGCATTCCTGAAAACATGGTCCAGAACAAAGTAGATGAGTGGTCTCTAAAATTGATATCATTATTGTGTGAGAATCTAAGGCACGCAAAAACGAACGGAAATTCAGGTAAAAAATTAGAATGCACTTGCAGTTACTTATCAATGCCAATCAATATCATACATGCATTCTTTGGAAGTGAAATTGGAATCGTCGAGAGGCGTCAGAGGCCCATGGGCTACATTCCCTTACCAAAGGCCTCTTCAGAATCATTTCTACGACTAGAAGAGTTCACGATCGAGGAAAACCTCTCGCAACGTGTCGGTAAAGCCACGCGAGCGACAAAATATGAAACTGAGCGGTGGGAAATGTCAAATAAGGCCATGTCTTTCAATCTCAAAGAAATAGGCAGGCCATCATATCTAGATGACTGTCATAACCCGATAGAGGTTGTCAATTCTATTACAGATCTAGGGATAATCACTGAACACCAAGGAAAATTTGACCAACATATCCAGACTAAAGTGTGTAATATAGAACTTTCAAGTCCAGGGATACGCTTACGATGAAGCCTCTTTACAAATGTATAGTTCAGCCGCACGTGGAGTATGCTTCCCCCATCTGAGTCCCGATGACCGCAGCAGGGCTAAATGAAAAAGGAAAAGTGCAACGGAGCTTTACAAGAAACATTGCTAGTGAAGGCGACCTAAGATATTGGGAAAAACTCCAATCCCTTGAATTATATAGCATTCAACGAAGATACGAGCGATATCTTTTTCTTTACATGTTCAAGTGTCTCCATGGTCTTTGCCCCAACCCAGGCGTTGAACACTCATAGAGTGACAGAAGAAGCATAACTTGCGCCATTCTACATAAGGCGAGTTCTTTTGACAATTAGCTCTTAAAGAGCCTCAAGGCGTCTTTCGTTTTGATTAGAGCCCCTACACTGTGCAACCTTTTGCCCATACCTCTCCGACAATTCTACGTAGTAGATGAACCCTTGCCTACTTATAAGCAAGACTTGGACCGTTTCCTGCAAACGGTACTTGACCAACCCTACGTTCAGGGGTGCCTCAAAGGAGCAAGTACTAATTCGTTGGTAGATCACTTTTTTAACTTCGCATTGCCAACATAAGAAAAGATACTGGTAGTAATATTCAGCTTTTGAAGGGGAGCAATTGACACCTTAAAAAAAGTAATCCTGGACACATTGAATTAACGGTGTATAAAACCAGTGGTGTTATTGCAAATGGATGAAACATTTTGTTGCCCAAATGTTACCTTCTTTCCAACACGACAATTGAACATTTTGCACACAGAAATTTGGTCTTTTTGTCTCCTTGGTTGTAAAAGAGCACAATTTGCAAGATTACCATTGATCTTGTCGGTCGTTCTATGTACGTAGTACTACATAAGTTGGATCTTTTCTCGATCTATGATTCACTCCTTCGCTTTAAAAAACTGGGCTCTGGAGTTTCATATGTTCCGTGGCTAAACCTAACCCTTTGAATCGTCCAGCCGTTGACTTGTGCTACGCCACAGACTTCGATTTCTAGAAGTTCGTGGCTACGCTTAGTTTCGGGTCCTTCCATTTGTCCATGAATATATCAAGGTGCCTTGATAGACTCTATTCTATTTATCTTGGAATGAGGAACTAAGACGAGCGACATCCCTCAAGTGCAATTTCGCATGAAAATAAAGCTGAATATGATTGCCATTTTTTCAAGTTGGGGACTCCATTTCTTGTAGCAATAAGATCGAAAATTACTTTTGACATAACATTACGGTAAATTTCTGAGGTTTTGAGGGCATGATATGCGTGCAGGAGAATCACAATTGAAGACACCGTACACAACAACTCTTGGTCATAGCTGCTCTGAGCCACTTTTCGAATGAACGTAATAAAATAAGAAACGTAGAACTTTTCAATCGAAGCTTGGTCATTTGTATATCATTTACTTTAAGTAAATTGTTTCACAGTTATGTTGTCAAAAGCTGATGTGGCTCTAACCAAGAGCTGGCCAGTGTTTACTACATAACTTTGACCATATCTCTTGAGTTCTCTACACATAGGTTTGGGCTCAAATTTGGCCAAGTTCATCAATTCAACCAGATCTTGTGGTCGTATGAAGAGTTCATTTGGAATAAGATGAACGCTTTAGGAGGTACAAAATTTTGGCTTTTGTTCGCAGTACACATCTCTAGAAGTCCGTGGAATAACTAAGGCGAGGGTACGTTTCGAAGTATTTGCATGCTTATATTAAACCGAGGAAGAAGTATATCAATCGGTAAGTGAAGGCATTTTATGAATATTTCGAGTTTTGCCTCGAATCAAACCGATTGCGATAGTTTTTCTAAATTGTAAAAGTATAAGCAAAACTAATCACAGTTCAGTTTTCGAAATAAGGCTTTTGGATGATGTGGATCAAGGGCAACCATGGTTGCATTCAACAGAGTCGGATTCTTGGTGCAAAAGTTATCCCGGCCCTGAACAGCCACTACTGTGCCACGAACCGAGTGTGGCAGTTAGTGTTTCGATCCGGAAGGACAGCTTCTTAGCTTAAAGGACACCTCGGTTGGGGCTCCCATCACAAGCTGAAGAGAATACAATATCAAGATAAAAACTCCTTAATTGAGTGGCAAAACGCGACCCTGCTATTCTGGGTCTCGGAACCAGGGCTGCTTTAAAACTCGTTCCGGATCTTGGGTTTTCATTTCTCTACCCTTTTTCGTTGGAATGGGAGCCCTACCAGAGGTTGTGCAAGCTCAATAGCTGATTTTTCGGATCGAATCCCATCACTAGACTGGCATTAGGGTGGTGTGCTCCTTGTCACACTTCTGACGTCACTCAGACGTATCTGGAGTTGAAATTGAGCTCCAATATATTCTGGCCCAAGGAATTTTCAATTTTTAAGGCTTAGTTATTTTTATACCCATCTTTCCCGTTTTTAAATATTCTCTATAACTTCACTGGTTGAAAATGCCAATCTGTGTCCTCAATGCTCACTCTAAAATCATTTCAAAGTACCAACACAAGAATTCCCACCACAAATGCCAGCAACAAGCCGGGTATGTTCTTGCTCTTTTATTTCTACCTGATACAAAGCATACACTTAAGTTAATTTGCTTGCCGGTCTATGGGAGAGACAGATCAAGTCTTGCGTAATTTGTATGCTAATGCTAGAAGGGTTAATATTATTTGACTTTTTACGGTGAGCGTGAGAAAAAGTACACTTCAATAGTTATCAACCTGATCGTTTGCCTGCTTTATTACCATGTTAACATATTCATGTATAGTGCAAAATGATACTAAATAAAGATCAGATCATTTGTGAGGACAATTTGGGCCAGTCTTATTGTTTCAATCTTCATTGTAATCTGCCTTTTGGCACCCTAAATTGATCTATCAAATTATCAATTTGTGAAACTGTTCTTGGGACATCGAGGCGATTTACAATATCTTTATTTAATTCGATTGTGATCCAAGCCTGATGATATTATCAAGAACTGTTTCACTCTTATCAACTTTTGATTTTGAACAATGCCTTGCCTAAAATGTCACTTTGAGTTGTACTTTTTCCAAATTTCTTCCTAAGATGATGAAACTCCTTCTTTTTGCCGGAAACACTTAGATTGTGTTTTGATTACAAATTGCAAAAAAGTAATTTTGGCCAAGAGTGGCCTAAGTAGGCAAAAACTAAATTTCTCCAACATTTATGAAGTATTTTTTTGGGCTAGTAGTGAATAGTCTAAGAAGGAGCTCAAATGCTTTAAAAATGCATTTCTCATAAATGCAAACGAAGTAAACTCATAAAATTGCTTGTTAAAAATGCATGTTCATAGAGAACCGGAACATTCCTAGAAAAAGAAACTTGTTTTGAAAAGCGCTCAATTTTTATGACAAACTCATTTATGTTTTCCCTTGGACCTACCGTGATGGGTCGTCAGAAGTTTCCGATTCGACGGCTTAAAGGAATATTGAAAAAGATTTTCAAAAGACGATAAGACTCTGCTCTGAACACACGTAACGAGGAAAAAAGTTGATTGGTCTTTATACCTGTAGTCAATTGTGCCTGATTTTGGCCGAGCCATGGTAAGGACTTCTAAAAATACGGACTGTAAACGAGTTCTCGGACAATCATCCTGCTTAGGGATAATAATTTCATAGAAATAAAAAAATGAATGATTCAAAGACGAGAAGCCATTGACAATTCATTGGTTTGTAAAGCGGTGATTTAAAAGTGGAGGAATGAAATGAGTGGAAAGAGCCGGATTCGATTCGGGGAATGGGTGTACATTCATGAATGGTGAATGTATAAGTGAGTTGATTGTTAGAGGGGAAGAAAAGGTAGACCAATGACGAGTAGGAGTGATGGAGCAAGACGAGAACTATTGGAATATATAGATGGCGGGATATTAATTAAAAGAATTCAAAATTCCTTCCTATTTAACTTTGGTCATCTCTCTGCAGTTCACTGAGTTAGATGATTGCCAAGTTACTTTATTTGATTGCATTTTTTATCCAAATCCCAGCACTATTGACGTGAAAGACTATGCTTCGTCTATTTGTTAGCAATATATTAATTAAATGATACGTATGGATGGAATGAATGGTTTGGGGGGCACGAAAAACTTGCGTTTAATGTGATCAAAAGGTGTAGTCAAATGACTCAGGAGAGGCGACACGAAATTTACTCTTCCGTTAGAAGTTCAGGTCTCTAGAAGTCTGAGTCCAAACATTTTTTGTGAGTCGTCTCTCCGTTAACGCAGTTTCGAAAGATCTCTTAATTGTCAACGAATATTTCATTTATTTTGGTTGTGATGGCAGAGCGGGGCATATCTTTTTATTGGGATACCTCTCATCAGATGACTGTCTGAGTGATATTTAAATTTAAACCTTTATTTGCGACTCTTGGTCATGTCAGTGTCAAAATGTCTAAAACTATTTGTATCAACATCTTATGCAGATATTTAACAACGAGATTTGAAGAATAAAATTAAAAGAAAAAAAGTGAGTGCGCTGTTATCTGACTCCGTTGCAAACAAAGAACTATTGAATTTGAAATGAAATCGAGACTAAAACTGGAAATGATTGTGTTTGAACCTTTTTTCCGATGGATTGTCAAGTGGCATATTAACCCTTAAGTTAACGGAATTAGAATAAAAAATGGGATCTTGGCCACCATCTCAACGCCACTTTTGCAATTTATTTTGGCCACCATTTTGAAACATTCATCTAGACCAATCGCTCTCCAAAATGATTGATTCCATATCCTTTGATATTCATATGGATATATCAAAGGATATGGAATCAAAGTCCCTCTCGATTACGAAAGTGACAACAAAATAATAAGGTGTTCTGGAGGAAGACTTCAATATAGCCTGAGGGTGACTTCTTATTTCTAGCTTTATGGACAGACATTTTGTACGATAGAACTCAAAGTTCTGCCTACATGGCTACACACTACACGAACACACCACGAAAACTAGGCATTAACCGGAACTCGAATATTTATGACAAGCCGGGACGCAATGTTCATTCTTGAAGGAAGCATTCATTAGCATGAGCAATCCTGTATTGTTAGAATTAAGGAGATTGTTAAATGAGTTGTGAACGGCTCGGATAAAATAACCCATTTTTGTTGAGCAAAAGCTACCTACAACTTTGACGAAAAATCGTGTCATGTTTTGCAGTTTTGGAGCTACAAAGTTAGGTATGAGATTTCTTTGGATTTGTATGTTCGTTTTTTGATTGACTTATCACTAAACCCCCTCAATACTATATTTGAGCCTTGGTCGAGAATAGAGAAAAATGTAGGTTTTGAGATTAAAAACAAAAAGATTAATGATAATCATATCAGGCAAAAGCCAAAAATTTTGGGAGGGTTTAGAGAACATTGTATTCGGAAGTTTAAATATAAAAAGATCCCCAAAGTTAGGTCAAATAAGTATCAGCTCACATGCACATACTTTTGGTTTCCGTTTCCCCACTGTTCAGCAAGACTGAGGATAATGAAATGAATCTTTCGAGACCCAACAAAAATGATCTCCAACCCAATGGTCACTAAAACTGCAAATGGTTCTCAATCAGGGTGGGATCACTCAAAATGACAGCAGTCGCTAACAGAGATTGGTTAGCCACTCTAACTCTAACTATGTAATTTTCACCTCATGGCCTTGATCCTGGTTTCTCTTTTAGAGTCATTTCCTCGATTTGTGAAAACTTCTGAATGGCATTTGTATTCAAAGAAGCAACCTATCAAGATCTAAACCAACGACATGGCCTCGATCCAATTTGCTACTTACTATCTTATTTCCTTCTGATCCAAAGGAGACCATCTCGCGGGGAGAAGCTTAAACTCTCATCAATATCGATTGGTGGAAAGGCTGTAACCTCTGCTCCCACTGTTACTATCCTAGGGACAGAAGTATCTTGGGGCTTATCTGGAAGGGAACACACGACCAAAATGAAAAAGATGATTATGCAACGTCTTGGTATTTTGGGACGACTGGGCACCGATGTACTCAAAGCTCTCCTCCAGCCAGTGATTCATGGGATAATCATATTGGCATTGCGGAGTGGTCTCGCAATACACGGAGAGCCTTAATGAAGATCCAAAACCAGAGGCCATGAATAGCCTTCAGATTGCCTTAAATCGAGTCATGCGTTTTAGGTTGGGATGTCGAATAGCGGACCGTATATCCCTTGAAACATTAACAAGTCAGAGTGGCTTGCCCACTGTTAACCAAATAGCAGCGAGATCCCGTTTATCAAGGAAAGACTTCGTCTTGCACCAAGAGCGAACTTAAACCTTAGATCCTCTGAACAAAGAAATGTATCAAGACCCCCACCCATGAACCAAACGAGAACTAGTTTCATAACACAAGCGCCCTTGTTATGGAACAAAGCCCCAAAAGAAGTGAAACAAGAACAATGGAAGTCATCTTTAAAAAAAAAACAAATAAGAATATTTTTTGAAAACCTAAATGAGGTTGGTCCTTCCACCTTTGACTTTAACTTGGCCAACATTTGTACTTCAGTGAACCCCGCTCGTACCATTAAAAGAGCAGTTTGTTCCCATGCATCGATCCAATTCTTGAACTATAAGACATCCGACCCATCGAGGCACGGGACGTCTTTGGCAAAGTCAGATGCGAGTCCGAAGACTCCAGCAGAGTTTTTGTGAGATCTCCGATGTGGCTTATAGCACCTTCAGAAGAGACCTCGTCTTGGAGCTGAGGTCGGACACGTAACTGATCCATCCTTTGTTCGATCAAATCCTTAACTTGCTCAACCATCTCTTCCAAGTCCTTCATAAAGTACAGCCACGCGGGCGAATTCCAAGTGAGAAACGATGGAACCCAATCTCATTTGAAGAGCGTTAATGGAAAAATGTCTCAGCCCTCGTTAGTTAACCTTGTAAGGTCGCCACCCGAGACTTCCCCTCAACGTATTCTGCACTGGCATGGGATGGTCTTTGAAAATTCGGGCATTTTCATAGCAATTCATAATCTTGACAGAAGAAACTGTCGGCAAATTTGTTGGTTGAAAGTGATTTGGGGGGACTGTATTTCTATTTCTTTTTTTCAATCGGTCTTTGTCCAGCGTGGAATCTTCCTGCCGGGGAAGTGTAACCGAAAAGTCTAAACACCGAAGTGTTCCCCGGTATTCTCCGGTATTCCAAACAGTGATCGTATGATGATACCCCTCTTGATCACATTCAAATTGGATTATTCCAAGGCCACTTGTTTTACACCTAGGAGTGGAACACTTCAACCATAGGTACTGTTTCTTTTGTAATTTAATCGTAAAAGGACCATAATTTCTGAGAGCGACTTTTCTTCTTCAATGGCGTCTTCTTACTCGAACTCGTTTTTTTCTGTCGGAAAACATAACAATAAAAACTAGCAACCTTTCATATAAATAATAGAAAACATCTGGTTCGCAGAACAAGCGTGTGTTTATATTTGATTTTCTAAATGTTTATTTGCGAGAATACATCTCAAAGGACATTTCATGACTGTTAATCGATAATTGATAATAAAATTGCTTAAGATCTTGGTTCCAACGGTAGGCCACCATTCGAGGCGTCAATGTCCGCTAAAAATATAGGTTAGGCGAGACCTGGGATCGAACCCATGAAACCGAGCATGGCTAACTCGGGTGCGACGCGTTTGATTTTCGCTTAGTATTATTATCTACAGTTTGGATTTGTTAGATTGAGCTCTGACATAGTTAAAAGAGGTACATTGATCTATATTATCCAACGATGAGCCAATCTCGAACGTGGGCATTCCAGAACTGATCGTGATAAGTGTTCGTCAGTATTCCATTGGTGATGATGGTCAGTGGAGGTGCAGTAAACTCCAAGAGTAAGGCCATACAGATTGAGGTGTCCGGTGTTGGTTCTTCCCTGATTGCGGATCGGATTTTATACTCCGGTAGGTGCGGTCCATTGAGGATGTTGTTGAAGATGAGGTCTTCCATCTCGGTGTGAGTAGGAGGAGTCGGAGCTTCGTCTTCGGAGGGTGGTACTTCTTGTGGCCCTTCAGATTCTGAAGGTAGCGCGTCTCGTTGACTGGCTTTGCACGACCTGTTGAGCTCTTGCCTTTGCTGATGGTAGCTTGAGTCTCTGGGTTTGGGCTCCAGACAGGGATGAGAAATTATTAAAAGCCATTTTCTACCACCTGGCAGAAAATGGTGGCAGAAAATAGCAGACATTGCTCCAAAATCAATGGCAGAAAATGGCAAAACATAGAAATCGTTATATTATTCTAAATCATCTTTTTCTGGTAGTCCTTTACGACAGGGATGGAGTGCGGGATGGGTATTTTGCATCGAATGTAAGGTACAACCACTAAACTTCACTGGAGTGTGGTCGAGTTTGAATTTTGCCACCGCAATCGATCTGAGTCAGGGTTGCCATTGAACTAAATTTTTCTAAGTCAAAATGACGACAATTGCATTTAATAAAGTTATAACGTATTCATTAGCCATTTTTATGACGATGAAAGGAACTGTAATTGTTATGGCTTGGCCTTGGATAGTGCAAGTGGTCGTTGGATACTGTTATAAATTCAATCAACTATCAAACAGTATGAATAGAAATATTTTGGGAACATTTTGCATTTCAGCCAATGCTATATCAATATGCTTTGCAGCAAAGGACACTTCAAAAATTTATCCAACTCATATGATCCTTCTTGTCTTTGACATCTTTTAGAATCAAGATCGGCCATGCTAAACACCGGCGGCCATTTTTTACCATCATCAAACAATTTCTGCCATTTTTTGCCACTTTCCGCCATTTTCCGCCATTTCTGCAACTTGTGGCAGAAATACGATTAATCTCGATTTTTCACATCGCTGGCTCCAGATCGGGTGGTACATTGTTTAGTACTCTGAGTTGTTGTGAAGCGTTTCTTCGTGGCGGGCGGATCCAAAGATACATGAATTTGTGCTTCACCACCCTGGTCAGTTGGGTGAATGTCGATAACATGCATATCATCATTGGCAGCGGCCATGCGATACTCTGTCTCGCACTTGTGATTGAGGCGTAATTCTATCTTGGAACAACCGGTGTTGCTGGTAGTCACATCGTCGAGTGTGCATAAACTGTTCAAATAAGAGCAGCGCTCACTCATGTGCTTAATAAGTTCCGAGAAGAAGTGTTGTCGTCCGTGTGTTGTGCATTCAAAGAAGTCCAATCAGTCACGGTCGGGTTAGTTTGCATTTTCGGGTTTGGGCCATTTGTATCGGTCTGTCTGTGAAAAGTCTTGTGGCCGATGAATCGGCGGGGCTGTTGAATTGAGTCCTGGCATCAATCGCATATAAGGAGTGACGCGGTTGCCTGTGCATATCCTTACTTCGGGGAGAGGATCTTGTTGCAATGGGCCGATTCCAATAGCTTCGGTTGTATTATTCCAAAATGGATCTTCGAAGCGGCGGGCGCGATTTTGATCAATGATGCGGCCGTTCAGTTGTCGCCGAATTATCCTGTGTAGAAGAGGAATATTCAGAAGTAGATCCAGGTGGTTTGTAAAAAGAACACAAATTTTCCCAATCACATTGACGATATATACGAGAAATACACTTGCTGATACTTCTTGAACAATGTCTTGCTGGTTGCAAGAGCCAGAATTAAGGGTGCAATAACACCGTCAATTGGCAGATTCTTCGGGTTTTGGGCGAATTTGTCTTCGAATATCCGTACAAAATACATGGTTACAGTGCCATAATAGACTTGGACAATTTCGAGACATAGGAAATTTCCCATCGTGTTTGGATACGGCGCAATGTTGTTTAGCGCATATTCAGACAATGCAATAAAGAGTGTCAGATTTCCAAAGTTCACTTCTACGTTTGATGGCGTATGGCGGAAGGCCGGAAGAATCACAAATGGAAACGGATTACATCCGTAAAGCAGTCTGTTAGGTCCTGGATCGTGCAGTCCGATGGGCGTGGTGCCTTCACTGGCTCGACAGGGACCGCGATGACAGATTGTGGTTTCACTGTATATCCCAAGCCGTCGGTGGTACGGTCAGGTGGATCATGATGAGAAGTTGACAATACGTTAGGGATAATATTCATTGTGAACAGTGATAAAGAAATCTGTAATAAAGAGAGAGATATCCTTCTAATTATCGTTGATCATATAACTTCAGTCAGTTGGGCCGCAAAGAGCAATGATGTCAAATAATTCCATCATGGGAATAAAGATACGTATACTTACAATTTCATAGAAAAACTAACGTAATGTTTTCCTGATGGGTGTTCCAACTAAGGGGAATTCCCGCTCCGTTGTCACAGCCAAACGTGCAATATTAATTATTAACTCACCCTCGGGAATGATCACAGATTTGCCCATTTAAGCTGATAGGGCAGCAACTTATGGTGTAATTTAAATACCGCAAAGAAGCTTGGACTAGGCTAACCTGGCTTCGAACCAGGAGTGGCAAATTGGAAAGCAGATGCCCTACCAATACGATACCACGAAAAACCAGGTCCAAATTAATTGTTCTGCCACATCTTGAATTTGATTCACCCATTTCCCAGCTCGAATGAGTTCAGCAGGTTTGCAAAAGGCCGAACAAGTTCAAAGGCGTTTCACTAGGAAAACGGAAGGATTAAGAGAGCGCTGGGGAGTGATAAAAGAAGTTGGGACTGTACAGTGTTCAGAGAAAGTACGAAATGTATTTGATACTGTACGTCTCCAAAAGCACACATAAGCTTTGTCCCAGCCGAGGTTTAGTGACCGTAGAGGCTTAATGTGCGTTTTGAGAGCACCTCCAGTTCTTCTGGTATCCAGGCTAGTCAGAATACTGAAGTCCACTTATCTTCTTTCTCTGGCTCCTTCTTTGTTCAATTTGCTGCCCTCAAATATTCCAAGGAAATATGCTGGTGTTGATCCAGTAGCATTCTTTATATCAGACCTCTAATGCATCGAAGTCCCTCAAAAAAGGCCTAGATTCTAGGTCAGGAGTGCCATTGGAAAAGGCTGAGTAACATTAAAGTTTGATAATTGAATTCTTGTCACATCGCTAAAAGCACCAGTGTTGTGCAGTTTAAAATGAGAAAAATCGAGAATGGATTGATGGACATTGATACTTCCACTACTTCTAATGATAATATTGTTTACACGTTGGGCCTTGACAAATCAGTATGTCACATTTTTACGTAAACGTCACATGATCTTTGATGAAACATTGCTCATCAATTATGCACACATTCGTCTGTAGGGGAAATAAACTAAAATAATGAAGTTGCATAAACACCGCACATTCTCTATGCTTCTTGGTAAAGTGCTATTTGCAGCATCTCCATCGGTTTATTAGTACATCCATGTACCCATTACCTGCCGAACTACTGTTTCTTCGATCGGTAAAGGAATGTTCCGAGTGCGCCGGAAACCGCTTCCCAGAACCTTATTCATTTTTTACTTTAGCTTAAGTAGGAAAAAAGCAATTTTAAAGATAAACGTACGAAATCGAAATGTAATTGGTCCAGGAATGATTAGGCCATTCATTTTTCAAAACTGCCGCCTTGAACTCTAACGCAAGCCTCCAGACGAATCCTAAATCCATAACACGTACTCCTTGTCCAAGTTGATCCATGCCTTAGACGCTTCTGTCTTTAGAGCACTATCAGAAGCATGATGCTTAGGTTAGGCCTTGGTCTCAATTTGTACCCAGATACTACAGTCTTGGAAGGCTTTCTCTTCAGAGTAAAGGTAAGGGTTTTGCTTTTTTTAAAGCCTTTTTGCACTGTGACGGAATGCTAAAATCTGAACGTTTGTCACAGCTCTACATCAAAGTCCTAAGTTTTGAACAACAAATTTCCTTATCGTCGACACCCCCATGTCAAATGCCATTTTCCTGATTAAACACTTGGGATTCCAAATGACATTCATCCAATCATGACAATCATCCTTGAAATCCGAACTGAAGCCAATCTCCCGCAATTTTCCTGTTTTTTAAGGTGTTCAATCTCCTCAAAAAGTGTTGTTAGACCAATGCACAAACTTGGTATTAACATCAGAGGTTTTGTCAATGTCCACGACCTTGTAACCCTCTTGGAATACAACCTTCTTGACGTCGCTCTTTTATTTCTGAATTAATAAGTGGTGTATCAACAAATCTAAAAGCAATTGAGCGCATGTGAAAGCTAAGACATTAGAGAACCTCTCAATTAAAAATATTTTGAAAATCCTATCGAATTCAGCACCAAAATATCAAATTGAAAAACTGGGACGCTGTTTCCGGCGCACCTAGTGTAGTCCCAGAATTGGGCTCGATACGAAATCCTTCACCAAGTAATATCTGCCCAAATCACATCAATCCGGCCTTCCTTTGTAACCAATCTCGTTTCAAAAAGATCAACCACGAGGCGAAAAATATGTAGGAGATAAACCACTATATTCCATTCATGGGCGCCTAGAATCTGGACGGGAAAGGTTGAGATTTGACAAGTACCATTTGAGTCATTTTCATCTTTATCAACGAATGGGTCATGAGTCATGCCCGCTTAAAGTGAAGAGTATTACAGTTCATAGTTTTAACGAACTAACCCCTTTCTAGTAACTCATTACTTCAAGACGGCTTGCTCATTCGTTATGTGCAGAGTTTCATAATGAGTAGACTTCGAAAAGTATGGTTAAAATCTGGAAAAAGAGCTGTTTTTTAGATCAAATGTCCAATTGCCTTGAAGACTATTTAGCCGTTTGATCTATTTGGGTCCTTAATTGTTTCCTTCTTAACTTATTTTTCCTTTTTGAGGTCTTTTTTTATATGCATGCCTGCAGCATGATCAAATGAATAATTAAACCCTCATCAAAAAGATTTTTGTAATCAAATTCAACTCTTTTTTTCTGTTTGGAAAAGTCAGCAAAACTGGGAATTGCAACTGATTTAGCCGCACCTGCCATAATGGGTTTGAAAAAACAAAATCATTCTTTGAAGAGCCCAAAACAAGAGATCTTTGCTCCAAAGGGCAATAAATTGCAAAAAGTTGTTGCAACCGCAAAAAAAGTTTAATTTTTGCAACTTGTTGGGGGATTTTCACATCATTTTTAGTATTGTCATAACTTTTGTTTGATATTTTCACAAGTTTTTTATTTGAAGGAATGAACATTTCTCCGTTAAATATTTACTCTTTTGCTTGGACTAATGAGGTTAAAGATCTGATAGCTTTTGATCAAGTCACTTGATAGAGTTGAATATTGAGATCCGCAATCTTAGAG
Organism: Tigriopus californicus; assembly: GCF_007210705.1. Classification (NCBI taxonomy): domain Eukaryota; kingdom Metazoa; phylum Arthropoda; class Copepoda; order Harpacticoida; family Harpacticidae; genus Tigriopus; species Tigriopus californicus. The sequence goes on from NC_081451.1 coordinate 11,409,006, forward strand.
CCTTATCTAAATAAGAATAGAATGCCCTGGATGAGAATGTTTGAGTATTGCTCAATCGTCCATATTCCAGGAGTTCATCTTTGAGTCAATATTCGTCTGAAGTCCTCTGAGACGCACTTTCGTTGTGCTTATGTGTTCCCACGGTTCAAAGTGAATGTCCAGAATCCTCAAGCAAAACCAAAAGAAAAACAGAACAGGAGGGGGAAATACTTCCTTCAGAGTCCTTTTGATCGACACAAACAGATTCATGCACCATTCACATGAGGTACATTTTGTGATTGAAGCTTGCTCACTTGATTAATTGCAGTACAAACAGACTGAAGAAGGATGATATCTGTTTACAAACATTAGAAACTTGGAGCAAAATAATGTATTAATAATCAAATCCAATGTCAATATGGGTACATGAATCCGAAAACTCAACTTACGTTAAATAGTCAAATTTTCATTTTACCAAAAACTCGATCTTCGAGGGCGAATTAAACGTACTGCTGTCATAAGTGGAATGTTAACCAAGATAGTATTGTAATGAAAAATTAAGCCAAGCAATCTGTCTAACGTTAGACTGGGAAGAATGTACTGGGTGTACTAAGACTGTTTTGGTCATGTTTAGTGGAAGATATACTATATGCTACGACAGTTTAGGACCAGTTTCCTTTGTTGTAAGTCTCATATTGTAAGACACTCTTTGGTACCCTGAAGTGGTAATCTTGGATCCGTTTAATAAAGGGTTTGTGAACATATTCAACATATTTGTATCTAGTTTTTTCAATGCTATCAACCTTTGGATTTGGATAATGATTTTGCCAAAAATGGACCCATGTAGGCTAAAACTTGATTTTGTCTCAGTAAATGAAGTCTCTTCCCGACCACCACATAAACCCACAACATTTTTCCTTAAAATAATTTACTTAACCTGGCAAATGTGACTGTAATTTATTTTGCTATATTTCCCTTTGGAAACACCGTGAACAGACATCAGCAGATCACAATTCGATTGCTTAAAACCAAGGTTTCACATGGCGCTAGTTAAGATTTTACATTAGACTAAAGGAAGAAAAAGTTAATTGATATTCGTTCCCTCAGGCAATTAATGGAGCAATCGAGCATGGTTTTGGCCAACCTACGGCACGGACATCGAAAAATATGGACTGTGATCGGTCGCCTTTCGGATAAGGATAAGGATTCACAAAATAAGACTCTAAGATAATTGCATATGGAGAAAAGCAGTATTCATAAAATTCAATTGCAAGGTGGGTTATTTCAAAATCGAATTTTTAAAAGCTGTTGTATTTTGACTTGACTACCTCCCCAGATTTCCCTAAGACAAATTTTGAACCCATATTTGGTCAAGTTCCTTCTTTTTTGGCCAAATCTTTTCTTCACATTAAGTGCTAATTTTGAACAAAGAGACAGGTTCAGGCGACACGAAAAATTCCGTTACATGTCCATATCTTTAGAGTTCCGTGGCTAAACTTACGTTGTCAATTTTCCCGACGTCAGGGGCGTTTTGGTACCCGTCACATTGGTCCGTCAATATTTCAAGGTGACTTGAAGCGAGGGGCTCTATTTTTTGGAATAAATGACTGAGTTTTTCCGGGATCTCTTTCATGGTCGGTAGTTCAATTGCGATCGTTTTCACTAAGTACACACCAATTACGATTTAATAACGCAAATCTCTTGAATCCCTCGGACGAGTAAAGTTGGACACGTTGGAATTTGAAAATCAGAATTGAACAAAATGAAATAAGAGACATTACCGGGGCAAGTTGGAACTCCAGAAGATATATCTAAATTGCAAGGTCGATGCTGTTGCGCAAAAATGTTATTCTGAATATTTCAAAACTCTTCAAAACGAAACCCCTGTCAGAGCTGCACTACTTCCACAATATCCAGGCAGCATTCCAGTCTTTTTGAGTGCCTGACATGTTGAAGAAATATTGAATGTTTCGTACAGGTTATAAACGATAAGCAAGTGTATTGTTATAAAAAAAACCTAAGGCGAGTATATTTTCTAGAGATATTTGCATGTTTCTAAAACACGAGGCCATTCAAAAACAAAAACATATCATAGATGACAACAATCTTGACTTGGATCAAAACGATTACGATTTTCTTCCGAACTTTGCAAAGCTCAGAAAAAGTATCCCGAACGATATATGCTTCGTACATACAGTTTATGAATCAGTGATCAGAGTTCAAAGTACAAAATGAGACTCTTGGCCCCCTTCTCTGAATGATCTTGGAAAAGGGCGAAGAGGCTCATAATAATTTTCAGTGAGGCTTTTGATTGTAGTAACATTTTGAATAAAAAGTGAAATGAATAAAGACATAATGAGTCCGTCTTCGAAGGTTATGAGAAGATAACCAGTTTTTGTTCGAAAGGCCATTCTTTGATTTTCCTTGGGCTTTGGTATAGAGCTTTACAAAGATGCATAGGAAATGAGGAATGCCACACGTAGCACGCAACTCTATGAGAGTATCTAACAACTGATTGTGGGGATTGACGAGATGATAGATTCCATCGAACTTTCTAATTGCGGTGCCAGTGCTGCAAAGGGGGGGTCTTGGGCTTGCAAGACAGGAACAAACATAAGTATTTGTCTGGCCAGAGTAGTCAATTGACCGGCGGTAGCCTTGCCGTCGGAGCAAATCTGAGCTTGTCGTTGGGATAATCGTTCATTGGTTTCTCTGGCATCGGCCAAACTCAAGGCGGTCGCACCCAATGCCACGGCTCCCACCACAGCCACGGCCACAATGCCCACGGCCTGGAATATATCACAGGTCATTTATTCATTCAATTTGTGAGGGAAAGGTCATTTCATTGCCAAATTAAATCGTTACACTTAGATTGTTCACCAACTAACTCTTTTCACCCTTGTTTCAGCATTCTTATTTTTATCTTTCAATTTTTATGGAAAACGTTCAGGTTTAGTTTTGAAATTAATGATATTCCTTTTTTTAAGAAAGGTGTTCAGGCTTGCCATCATTTTAGCATATTGTGCCAGATTGTTGAATCAAGTAACTGATCCGTGGTTGTTATCCATTAACTTCTGTTCCAATTGGTCAAAGTTAACGTATTTATGGTTTTCGAAATAGACTAGATTGGTTCAATTCCAAGGAATAGCTTACCTCCGGATTATTCAAGATGTCTTGACGGTTCACATTAGAGAAGGAAGAGTACAAGGGTTGTTGTTGAGCTTGTTGCTGGTAATTTGCCCATGGGTTATTGGGGTCGTTGGCTGGAGTGATTTCATTGTACGAATAAGGGCTTTCTGTAAGGCAACAAATCGGGTATAATTGCACTGTATGTTACTACATAAATCATCGGACTTTACCTTCCGGTTGGTATTCACTCAATTGAGCTACCACTACAGTGATGGCTCCGAGTAGCAAAAAATAAGTATTCGGGATCATGACTACCTTCTTTCAGCTCTAAAAAGCTCGGTTCTCTGAATACAAATGAGACTCAGAAGTTTGCCAGGATCAAGGAAATGAACTTCAAAATGAAGCCAGTTTCTCGTGATTAGGGTCGCGGGGTGAGAAACGCATTGCTGTTAGAGTGGCTAGTCTATCCTTGTTGGAGCTTGCTGTACGTAAACGGTGGTACTCACGACACGTGAATTGAAAGTTTGCTTAAATCAGAAGATTTCTAGTTGTGTTTTTCTTTCTTCAGGCAACAAAATGACTAAAATTTATAAGAATGAATCTTTAAATATAGCTCCACTTAAATCCAGTAGGAAGGTAATTTTTTTTCAAAATAATAGAGTTACAAAAAAAACGAAATTACAATGCGCACTCTTAGGTTTCAAAAAGTCTTTTGTAAAAAGGCCAAAAATCATTTTTTAAGCATGTTAATGAGTAAAACTGACACATTGTTAAATTACAATGCTACATGAACTACTCATTTAATGAATAAATGAATTGGAACTCTAATTCAATCCCTTAACAAAGAACTATGAAGCCTCAAAAGTATGAGTGACTTCTCAAAATTTGATAATGACGTCATCTTCCTTTCCTTCAATGTCCTAATAACTTATTTTACATTAATTTATTTGGATCGTCTGACGTTGCAAGTAAGAGCCCTCATAGACGTTGTGAGTATTTTCAGTTATGTCATCAAAATTCAGTGAACAGGCGCTGAGATGTTATGCCCAAAACAGAAGTGGCATTTGGCGTTAAACGTGACCTCAAAATGCTCCGTTTATCTTTTAAAGCAAGTGCTTTCAAATCCCCAAAAACATAATGCAAAGTTTTACTTTTCTGAAGCATGCAAAAAGAGCTGAAGTTTATTATAGCATTCAAAACTTTATCCGACCCCTTCGCAAGTATTGAACAACCTACCTAATCTTGACAATTGCTCTTTTTGTTTTGTTTGCTGAGCATAGGAAAAGTCTTGGCATTTGAGCAAACCGTAAGTACAAATCAAAACCACCGTGATGTAATTATGCTTAATCTCTCCTTGCTTGATAACCATTTGTGGTTTTAGAGACCAAAAGTTAGAGATGATCGTTCCAGAGTTTTGGAAGGTTCATTTCATTATATTATCCTGAGCCTAAATGAACAAAACAATTGATCTTTAGTCTAAAATCGTTAAACAACTTAATCACAGAAAATCAAATTTGTTTATTCATATTTTTGCAGGAAATTGTCAGACAAATTCAAGGTATATTTTGAACTCTTTTATGATTAAATTTTGGATGATTAGATGCCTCAACCCTCCTAATAATTTGCTTCGATATATTTGTTTTCGGCTTAAGTCTACAATTATTGTCATATTTTTTTTTTTCGTTTTCAATCTCAAAACTCGCCTGTTTCCAAGTTTGCAACCAAAATTCAAGATAATGGTTTGGGTGGTTCCAGACAGCAAGCTGCCTAATCCTGACAATTCAGGGTTGCTCATCTGATCAAAGCTATTTCCCGGGAGTGAATTCCGGGTCTAGAGACCGTCATAAATATCCGGAATCCTGATAATGCCTACTTATTGCAGGACGTTCGTCAAAGTCAAGAAACCTTGCGTGTCTGATTTCTGTCTTACCAAAGCCCAGTCACAAAGCCAAAGTATGAGAAGCTACCCTCAGGCTATTTTGCTTGTACTTCAAGAAAACGTAAAAAAATGTGTACCTGTCATATTAAAGGGGACTTAATCCATGTCAATACTAAGAATTGTAACGATTTTCTGAAGCAATTTTGTAGATGGATGTTTCAAAATCCTCGCCCAAACAATATTGCGAAAGTGACTTATCAGTGTTAAGAATATTTTTCATCATTATTAACTTATCGACTTAGTATTTTAATTACGTAGAAACTGATGCGTGCTATTGGTAAGGAGTAACTTTGCAATTTTATTCTTGATCGTGGAATAGCATTTGTTAAATTGAGGTATAGATCTTAGCGTTTCAGTGTTTTTCTACGTTAGCCTTGGTTTTGCATTTATTTGGCTACTGTACATCCTTATAATGCAAAACTCAATTATTCCCGCGGACTAAATGATTTTTTTCCTTTATACCTTATTTATAACTGTATAAGGCCACGTTAAATGGGTTTTTATCGTGATTTTGTCGATAGACTTTGTTCTCAAATAAAGAAGAGGAACGTTCCCAAATTTCTATTTTGAGCAGTCAGTGCCGCTCCAAATCTTTTAACGTGTAACTCGAAAACTCTTAACACATCGGATGATAAGGTTCAAACAAAATCTTTTCATTTGTTAGTCTCGAAATCGTTTTGTTCCAATGGTTTATTTGTTTGTTTGTTATGGAGTCAGATGACAGCACTTTCTCTTTGACCGTCATCTGATGATGAGTGGCTCAATGAAGAGATATTTCGCGCTCCCTCGTTCCAACCAGCACTATTTCCTGCCTCATTTCAAGGAAGTCTGCCATGAAATATAATGTTGATCGTTCTTTTCGCCCTAAAATCAAAATGCTCCTCAAGGCCACCTTGGCCACCACTGGGGCTAATTTGCTACGGTCCTTGGCCCAGGCAGCAGGCTGATTTTTTTTGCAGCAGTATTTCCAATTTCATGGTTGAATGATTTAAAACACCAAGTTTTCTTAATTCGTCTTAACGTTTGTTAAAAACCATCTGGCCGTTGGAGGTCAAGGTGACGGGAGGAGATTTTTCAATAGTCCTTTCAAATGTTAGCTAAGAGGTTTCACTTTTCATATACGCTAAAAAAACTTTGCAACATAACAAAGTCATAAATACGCATTTTCAATACGATCAGCCAACATTTTTCAATAGGATTAGCCATTGAACTTTAGAAAACTCAGGATCTCAAAAACATAGGGCTGAACCTAAATTATGTCACGGACTCCTAGAGATGTCGATTGCGAACAGAAACAAAACTTTCTTTTCTCCTAAGCAGTTCACTTTATTCCAAATGAGCAATTGATGCGACTACAAGTTGTTATATACAAAATTCGAATTTTTGGCCTGCTCTTGGTCAGCTACGTAAGCTATTGATAACATAACTTTGAAACGAACCACTTTACAAGTAAATGATATAACCTACCTTGAATTGAAAAGATCTACGTTTCTAATTCAACTGCTTTAATTCGAGAAGTGCCTCAGAGTTGCTATGAACAAGAGCAGGTTGATTTGGTGAGAGGTTAGTTCACAGTCCATATTTCTAGAAGTCCGTGATTATGGTTATGGCATCGATTTGGTGGTAAAGGTATGAAAAACAATAAATGAAAACATACTGATAGATAATTAAGGTGTTCGCAATTAAAATAAATGCTATAGAAAATGGGTTCTTTATTCTCGTGACGAATGACGATTTGACTATTTTTCTGATTTCTTCAGCACCGAATGAAAGAGGAAGAGGAAACGAGAAAACGTGTTTTAGCCAGACACAAGATTCGACATGAAGAGTACAGTTAAACATAATGTCCCCAATTCAACCGCAAATGCCTAAACTCCGTGCTTTCTTGTTACCTTGACAGGGTGTAAAGAAATTAAGGGCCGCTTCTTTGTGGCTTCTGAAAATCCTCCCTCCTCGCTCAATGAATGATTTGATTGTAGCGACTGGCTTATTCGAATTTCCCGCGTGTCCTAGGAGGAAGTGGGTGAAAGACGAGAGGGATCAGCTGTGTGTTTTGGTTGGTGGTATGTTTTTTCCGCCACGTTAAGTGAAAATGCCCACTATTTTTTGGTATATTCTTGCATCCCTAGTTACTTACTTCCCCCTGGGAGAATGCTGAGCAAGTGAAAAAGGTATTAGGGGTAAGATGAAGGAATTAGGCGACCAATTGTCCTTTTGCTGGCAGCGACAAGCATTACGGGGCATTTGTGGGAAATGGGGTTTTTGGGAGGGTATATATTCTAAACATTGTTAAATATTAAGTTGGAAGAATAGGTGGGTGTTTTTTTAAAATGGAGCAGGGGAGAGTAAGTGAGTAGAGAAGTGGTTTTTTAAAATGGAGCAGGGGAGAGTAAATGCTGGAAGAAAAGCTGGGAGAGTAAATGGCAAGAGAAGCAACAATATATACTCAATGTGCAATGAGAGACTGTACATAGAAAACAAACCGGTTTGAAGAGTCAAGGAATTTGAGGTGGAGATTTTTGACCCATAGCTAATTGACGCTAATTGGAAGCAAGCTATATTACGTTCAACCCCAGCACATTTCCTCATGAGTAGAGATCGGATTTGAAAGTGATTTGTACGTTGAGCAGCAATCAAAGAGGGTTACAATGCATAATAGGTTTACTTCAGTGTGGATGGTCTAAACTATCCAAAGAAGAAAACCAGTTACGAAAAACCCTTTGAATTGCTGCTCTGCTCGTAAGTGCAAATCAATTTCAAGTCCAATCTCTACTCATGAGCTATGTTTGGCGTTTGGCGTTGTCTCAATCCTCCCATAGAATTACCCATGAAACTGGGACGAAAAATCAATGAACATTTGCAGTTCTTTAGGGGTTTCAATTGATTTACAAGCTATCTTACAAGTTTAAAAAAATGTACCAATTGTTACAAAGCTCGGTTTTGATAGTTTAGTTAATGCCACCAGCCTTGTGTTTTGGATACCAACTGTTGTAAAACGTCATCATTATGTCAAAAAATGGTTTTTTCGTTTACATTACATATTTGATGTTTTCAAGCATAAAGTGCTTAGTTTGGGTTTAAAAGCATATTTTGGTTAAATAGCATATTTCAGTACATATTTTGATGAGATTTTATGCAAATTCAGTGGCATAAAACAGATTTTTAATGCTTATCTTGTTGCCTCAGCTATCATAATATAACCTTGACGCAACTTCCCTGGTATTCATTGCCTCTTTCAAATAAAAAAGATTCATGCTAGACAACAATGCTCTATGCTGGGTCAAAAAATATTTACGCCTTGCAATGGTGTGTAATGCCATGTTGTTTTGAGTATTATAATTTAATGAGTTTAATAATTACATATTTTTCCGCTCAAAAAGCATTTGATCACTTTTAAAAAGACTGTTCACATTCTTCCACTTGAAGTTGATGTTGGGAATAATGAGGATGGGATGGATAAAATTAGAAGATGCTTTTGAAAATATAAAGAAATACCTTATGAAAGCATGTTGTTTGAATTCACGACAAAATCCCTCTGAAAGGTAATATATTTGCAATGGATGTCACGTTACCTTCCCAAGGCTTCTTCAGCACTGTTCTCCATGGTGATGGTATCAACTATCCTCTGTCATAAGAGAACACCATAGATGTTTTGAATATCGGCAAATCATATACGGGGTTTGTATGTAGCAAAATAGTCATTCACGTTCACTGACACTCGTAAGTGGTGTGGCCGAATTGATTTCATTAACGGCTGTTATCAAGGGCGTGGTTTTGGCCGCGGAGGAAAGGAATTTGGCTCAAGTAGTCCGTTGGTTAGGAAAAGTTGTTTTGCCGCACTTATGGAGGTCCACAATAATAGATACTAAATACTAAAGCTTTAGTATCTTCACAAAACAAGGCCAAGAGGACGCACCATTCAACTGAATTCAGATCATCAGCCATGACTCGTGATGTTTCGGAATATTTTTGTTGGGTTTTCTCTCGGAAAATTTGTCTGATATATTCGCCGAACCTCTCAATTTACTCAGGAAGTGCATTTTTTATTTGATTTCATACAATGTATCTCAATAATACGGAGCATGGAAGTGTTTCATTTGAGTACTAGGGTTCCTTAAGAACGGCCCAATTCTGCTCAAAGATGCCTTTATCCAAGATAGGGATTGAAGTTTGAATGTGCCAAGTTGACATGCTCTTTAACACGCTTGCTACTTTTAGTTTTGGTTGATGGACTAGATATTGGTTTAATTTAGCTACATATTTTGGTTCCCTATATATGTTCATCCTTTTGATATACTGGTACATAAATAAAACCACGAGCGGAAGTTATTGTACTCAGATTTGTCGTTAAATAATGCAATCAATTATTTAGGTAAATCTTTTGATTTTTTTCAGAAAATCTATGACGCAAACAATAATGCTTTGCATACACAAATGTTCTTCAAATTCAACAGATTTATAAATAAGCAAGCCAAGTTTAGATCAAGTTGCAGCAGGTCTTTGAATTGAAGATATTAACGTTTTATCGAGGTCCAACACACTGCTCACTTCAAGAAACAATTGTTACAACCTGAATGATGTTGAATTTACTAATTTCCCCAGTGTAACTTTTTAACCTGTTTGGGGAGTTTTGATTAGAATACTTTACTTGACAAAGATATTTCTTTTCTGTCTTGAAATGTAGTCAATATGCTTTCTCATACTTTTTTCTCTAAACTCTAGGCTTTGCAATTTTCAACCAATAGTGATGTGACAAGTTTTTTTTGCTTGTTTGGGGCCAAAAAATAACCGGACATTTTCATCTTACATGACGGAAAATTGCGTCTTTCACTCGTGTTGCTACTCCCTGGGTCTGAAAACTGTCGAATCGGAGAGCAACGTGGTACCTCGGGCCACCCCGAACCATGCAGTCAACCAGATTCATGGCCTCGTGCGTGCTCTACGTCGACCTAGGGAGGCAAGAGTAAGTAGAGCCAGTGCCGTCGGAGGAGCCAAGGACGGAAGGAGCGCGCGGCTCCTACTCCTCACCTCTAGCACTTCTTACTCTTGCCTCCCAAGTCGACACAATGCACTCGGACATGAAACTGGTCGATTGCATGGTTCAGATTTGGCCCTCAATCCACTTACTCTCCTCTTCTCAAGTTTTCCACTCCCAGGGAGTAGGAAACCCTCGTAAAAGAAATAGTTATTTAGTGATGGGATCAAATCAAATTTCAAATTCAAGGTTGCCAGAAAACATGGAAAGTGAAAGCACTCGTCTAGTCCATTGCAACGCAAAAACTTAGCTTTGAGCAAAAAGGCAACCCTGGTTTGACTGAAGACAAATCAGGGTCACTTTTTGAGGCTGACTAACGGGTTACGGAGACTCCACCGATTCCGCTAGTTATACCACAGGCCATTGAAAATGTAAATTGGTAGCCCTGGTCGCAACCTGCCGTGATTATTAATTTGATCCCCATCAGTAGTTTTTTTTCGGAGAATAAAGCTCGGTCAATTTCCCCAGTTACGGCCTTCATTTCTACGACGCCACATAATCATATTTAGATTCCGGTGTTCATTGAAAAGGAATATTGAAAATCCTAGCACAAAGCCATAAATGATCCGATTTTAATCCAAAGGTGGCTGGTAACAATGTTTTGTTTGGCCCCATAAAGATTGACTCTTGAAATTCCACATTTCGGCCCTCGTGTCGGTCAGTTCTAAAAGGACTTTTCTCATTTGCATGAGGTTCTCCACACTTTCCAATGGTTTGTTTAAGGATGAATACTAAAAGGCTCACCAACGTCCCTTGGTGTTTGCCGGACTTCAGGATTCCCCTAGCTTTGGTTCTGACCTTAAGACTGCGCTCACTTGCATTTTCAGACATTGCTTTGACGGCAATCTATCAGAAGGTTGGTTTTCCATTGCCTCTAAGATATCGTCAGACCATTTGCAACATGCCACTATATACCCAACAGTTCCTCTTAAGCTTGTGGTTTAATGTCAAGAAAAGCTTTTAGCAAGGAGAAATATTGCAGGCAGCAGCCATGGAGCACCTTAACTTCTTTACACCCTGTAGGCGGAGACTTCTTTGTATTGAGAGTACTTTCGAATGCTCTTCACTTGGATCGTGGATTGGACAATTGTATGCAAAGAGCAACGATTTCTTACCTGAGTTCGTCCTCCGAGAAAGTGAATGATACAGGAACGATTGGTACTTCGAATTCCTTAGATCGCACCCATTTTGTCCCCCCAAATCGTCGGTACTGTCGATCTTGAATTCAAAGAGACGAATCAATATTGATATGTGAAGAGATGGTAATGAAAGTGAGGATTTTTCGTAAGTTGCTCTCTAAATTCCAAAAGATTATAGGGATGTGCAAAATATGCATATAGATGCATATAGACTTATACAAATGAAAGTGCGTAAAAATTACCAATAATGCAAAAACCATGTAAACACACTCCTCTTTTTGTTCGCACTTGTGGAGCCTGACAGGCCTCCAATCATTAAAACCGAGCATCTTTTAAAACCTAGGAAAACCCCTGAAGTGAATTTTTCTCTGTCAGGGACAGCATAACAATTTATTTTCAATATAAACTCACAATGTAGACTCTCTCATTTGACGTGATTGATGAACTTATTCGCATTCAGTTAATCAACCTTTTGGAAGCAATGTGTAACTTTTCTCTAGTGTCAGAACAAGTTTCAAAAGCATTTTGCAATTTCTTTCCTGATTTCAAATGCACCATATCAAATCAACTGATCCAAGAATGGAATATCCAGTGAAATTTCGTCATCGGTTATAAAAGCAATCTTGATATAGGGGCCATTTTTATTGGAGCTTTTTTCTGCTTTATAATCACTTCGAGTATGACAACCAATTGAAGATGCAGAATTTGGATATACCAATAAAGATTTCCGGCAAAAGCATTGGAATTTTTTTTTACAAATCGATGCTCTCTTCCTTCAGACGATGAATTTCGACTGGAGGTTTAATTGATAAAACAACATGAATAATGAGAAATTTCATGAAATTGAAAAGACAATGGGTTTTTTTCAAGCCAATTGGGCTAAACAAAAAAATACGTATTTCTTCAGGCAATAATAATGTACAGTGTGATAGAGGATTGAAAGTGTTTATTGCACTCATAACAGTCATCAATCAGACATTACTGCTTTATCATAATTCAGCAGAAAGCATAGCTCAGGGACATGACCAATCCTGATGTAAAAATATTTTTATTGATTTTCTTTCAGTTCCTATATTCCAATTTCATTGTACAATATGAATAACCGCAATGGCATTAAAAACATTCCAATTTTGAGCAAAAAAGCTCAGATCAATCTACATAAGTCAGTGCAAGCTTTGTTGACATGAACAAATACCTTAAGATTTAAGAGTATCCCGGAATGGACGAACATGGGAAAAAAAGATTTAATGACATTATTTTCCACTTTATTTTGCACGTTGTCAATAACTCTTCCTCTAAAATAGCTAAGCCAATAAAAATAACATAAATAGTTGACATACTAAAAAATCTCATTTTTTGCTTGAGTAGTGGGAAGAATGGGTTACGTTTTTTTACGGCAAGAGTGCATCATCCAGCTTGTGATGTTGAATTGTGGGCATGGATTGGAACCCTTCCTTTGTTGGTTAATATGGGATTTTGTTGAGTAATCTTTCACCTGTCGACCAATACAACACCTAAAAGCGCAACATAAAAAACCGTTCCCGTAAATGCGAGTACTAAGAACCACCAGTTCCAGTTTTAGGCAACAATGAAGAGCTAGATCCAACGGTTCCCAGTTACTTTGCTTTTGAAGGTGAGGGAAACCAAAGGGCCTTTCCTTGATGAGATGTGTTGAAAAGCAAGGTATACAGAGAAACAGGTTGAAAAGTAATAAACAAAGCTTATTCATCT
>NC_081451.1:11421993-11422073 GCF_007210705.1 Tigriopus californicus
GTTCCCATTTCCAAATGCAACGACGTATTTCTAACCATGAAATTGTTTGCACCCCTATCCTCAATCTCTTTAAAGGCCAA
>NC_081451.1:11422113-11423465 GCF_007210705.1 Tigriopus californicus
ACTGTCCATGTTCCCATTTCCAAATGCAACGACGTATTTCTAACCATGAAATTGTTTGCATCCCTATCCTCAATCTCTTTAAAGGCCCAAACTGATAGGTTCTTTACTTGTGATTATAGCTGTAAAAGAGGTCGAATAGTTTTTTTAACATGTTTCCGACTTTTTAGGGTCTATTCGACTTTTTGGGGTCCATTCGACCTTTTCCACCTTTTTTGCCGTTTTCACACATATCGGCCATTTTTCTAATTTGGTCTATTTTCGTTCGGACGTTCCTGCCTCCTTCAACGCTGCAATAGCAAACAAAACTCAACAAAACACAACGAAATGCAAAAAAATGGCAGACGTCGAGGTCACGTTATAATGTTTCAAACCAGTTTGAGCTAGGGCATACTTCATGGCTAGGGAGAAGTTGTCTAAACAAAGGTCAAAGCTGCACGGCGCAGGACTTCAGTTACAGTTTGAACAAAACGCACTTTTTAAAGGTACTTAGACTTGTCTCGCTCTCCTTTTCTGATGCATTAAAGCCTTCTCTCCAAGACCACTTGAACCTGATATTAATGGAAAGCTTCACATAAGCATTAATAACTTCCAAGAAATTTGCTAACTCTTTCTTCAGGTTGACCCGATTGAGGGGAAGACCGTTCGATTTTGCAAGTTTTAGGAAAGCACTTTCCAAATTTGTTACCTTTTTGGGCCCGTTGTGTTTTGCTTTATGTACCGAGATTTTAAATTGGTAATCTAGCTTCTTGGACCAAAATTTTGGAAATGCACCACTCAATGCTTGTTTTCTGCATATTTTATCAACTATTTTCCCAACTATTTCGCTTTTTTAGCCGTTATTTTGCCTACTTATTGGCTCTACTAATGAAGAATCGAAAAACTGACGCCTGTTATGATTGCCATTGATAGATGATTAAATGTACATTTTGCAATCCGCACAAACCTATCCAAGCTTCTTGCAGTTATTATCGAGGCCCGTCGTGTAAGGATTGTGGTTTTTTTTCTGTGCGGACTTCCTTACCGCTACCGGGATTGGAATCCCAGCAGTTCAAGACGAGAAGATTATTTATCATACTTGACTTTTATTTANAGATGATTAAATGTACATTTTGCAATCCGCACAAACCTATCCAAGCTTCTTGCAGTTATTATCGAGGCCCGTCGTGTAAGGATTGTGGTTTTTTTCTGTGCGGACTTCCTTACCGCTACCGGGATTGGAATCCCAGCAGTTCAAGACGAGAAGATTATTTATCATACTTGACTTTTATTTATATATATTATTTGATCGACCAACGAATTGTAGTTGGCTGATCTGGCTAATCCTTGAATATAAGGTTGATCCGGAATTTTAG
>NC_081451.1:11426615-11427230 GCF_007210705.1 Tigriopus californicus
ACTACAAGATCATCTAAATGCTCAGCTTGACAAGCCTTGCCAGTCCCAACAAACTCATCAATAGAGCAACGAGCTGTTGCTTCTGAGCTCAGTGGGGTTGAAAACACACTAGAGAACTGATCTCCAAGTATGTTGGCCATAGTCCCTACATTGTCTATGGCTTCCCCATCGTCCTCAAAAGGCCCTACAGGGTGTTTGATCTTTCTCTTAGAGTTTGCGTAAGTGAAAAACGCCTTTGGATTCGACCTCACCTCTTGAACAACTCTATTTTCCTTTTTCAACTGATCGGTCTCAATGGAGGCCTTAATTCTAACCTGGATTAAATCCAAATTTCTTTGAATGCTAGCCACAACTACTGGATTCAGAGTGCTCTGGAGCCTTTTTGCTTGTTTGCAATTCTTTTTGAACAAATTCTTCCTATACTTCCTATATAATTTTAGAATGTGCCCCGCCCTGTAAAACACATTCAGAGATTGCTAGACTGGAACAGACGTCCTCAAAAACTAGAATCATTTTGTCTAAGGCTACATCTATGGAAGATTCCTTTTTCAGCATTGAAATAAGATCAAGCTCCCCTAACCTTTCTATAATCAACGGCCAATGTTCATCTTTGAA
>NC_081451.1:11431049-11435213 GCF_007210705.1 Tigriopus californicus
CAAATACCATCAGCGACGGGAGTTGACAAAGGATCTGTTCAATCTGGCCCATCCACTCTACTGCAATAACCAAGATTTTCATCACTTACCTCTACCTACCTGCCTTTGTACTATCTGTAACTCACCTCTTACCTTCTTTCATGTGCATTGAACCAATTCTAGTCATTCTCATTGTGATATCACTTTCTAGTCAACTATTTTATTGCCTTTACCATCCTGACATTTTTCTTGTTTTATTTCTTTGTATGATGTTTATACATCAGATTTTATTTTATAGTTACTTTTACGCCATGACATGACCAAGAGTCGCAATAAAGATTAATATTATTATTATTCAAGCCCTCGAGAATCCAGGCTAGTTAAAACAATGAAGTCCAGCTCTCTTCTTCCTCGGGGTCCTTCATTATTTTATTTGCTTCTCTCTAATATTCGTAGGGAATAGGAATTGACGGAGTATAACTCAGAAGTAGCATCTGTACTCATCTCCAGAGACTTTTCAGCTTGTCTATGCTGGCACACTGATGTATGCTATGCACTTCCCTAAGTCCCTTTTGACTCTGCACGGCTTCCTGGGTCCTGACTCCAATCGTTGACTTCTACTGTCCTTATTCAAAATGGATAAACTAACCTCCCAGCACTCTAACAAAATTGACCATCGTTCACCCAACGAGTAGAGCTTCCCGATCGGAGATCTTTTCACTTTGGATGTTCCAACGTGACTGTCTTATTGGTTGAACTTCCCGTACCACGTTGACTTCCATCTCTTCCCCATGGAGGCTAACTGGGTTGTCTCAGGGCCCTTAGTGGACGGTGGCGGCTTCTTCTGTAAACTGTTGCACTTGAACGACATCTGACCGCAACAGGGATTGTTACATACCAATGTCCAGGGTTGACCTCCTTTCGTCAGGCTATTCACATTGGCCATCAAGGGGTTTCTCGGATTGCCGACAATGGGTTATGTCTGCCTCTTCTGTAAGGATGGGACACATCAAAGAGGTCCATCCTGGGAAAGATGGCTTGGTGCGAGCGGTGACAATTCGAACCAACAACGGAAACCTGGCTCGACCAATCCCCAAGATCTGTCCGTTTGATCCTATCACTCGTCACACCAATCCGAGAGGCAAGAACCGCCAAGGTGGGGAGGATGGATCAGCGTAAAGCTATGCCGTTTCCCGCCCTGGTTTGAATCTGTGAGTTTGCCGGTTTTGACGTTCGAAAATGAGCAGGACAGGTAGGGACGGAAGAAAAAACAGGAAAAATAGAGGCAGTGTGGGAAAGGATACAAACGTTGAGAATAAAAAATGAATACATTGATAAAACCTAATACAGTCCAATTGCTGAGGGATGAAAGTCCCCACCATCATCCATCCTAATATGATATGGATAAAATGATGTACAGAATACACGATAATTCATGGAATGGTATCTATCAAAATGTGTAAGAAATGTATATTATGATCTTGTGGAAATCACGAGGTCATTGGATTGCCCATCGTGTAGTCCGTTTGTCGGTCAAATGTCAACCACATGGTCAGCCCAGCTACAACCATGGGTGAGGAATGTCGGCTACATGTTTGAAGGGAGGAGAAACAGGAAATCCTTGGTGACCAAAACGATATTCCCGTGATCATTTTGAGTTTGAGAAGGGGGAAGAGAATCCGAATAAGCAATCTCATCCTCAAGAATCGATGTTACCAAAATTTAGGCCCCCTGACGGCAATTGAAGACCAAAGCTCGAGGAGACAAGTCTCGATTTGGTTCTCAAGGAGAACACTGACCTTTGAACTTTGAAAGTTGAAGCTCTTTTGCGGGTAATTAAATCAAGGACAATATTGCTAGACGTGCAGGAAATCGAGTCGATCTATTTTGAAATCAGAGCAGTGAAAGTTAACGATTGGAGTCGGGACCCAGGAAGCCGTGCAGAGTCAAGAGGACTTGCATAGCATACATCAGTGAGCCAGTATAGACGAGTCGAAAAGTCTCTGCAGCTGAGTACAGGTGCAACTTCTGAGTTATACTCCTTCAATTTGATTCTAGACCTTCAATCCAATCGAACCAACGTCATCGCCGTGGATCTCTGTTGGACGCAAGAATCTTCGTTATCAAAAAGTAGGATCAAACCATTTTCTGTCCCTGCATGTTTTCCCTCTTCCATGGCCAAGCAATTACCCCCTCTTTCATTACCCGAGCAAGACAGCTGATTGGTAGAGTGTCATTTTCATGTAGAGCCATTGAATAAAGTAGATGGAACTGTAACCGAAGTTCATCTTTGATTTGGCAAGAATCAGGTGTTAGACTCAAAGTGTAGAGATCAGCATCGTTTGATAGATGCCCACTAGACTAGGATGGTGACCACATTTTGCAGGATAGTTAGCCTTGAAGATTAGCCCAGGTATGCCAGACAACCGAGATTGATCTGGGACAAATGGGGAGTAGACGTAGCTAGCGATTTGTATCCTTTGTCATTTGATGTTTGTTTGAGGCCCTGATAAAGGAAGCTCGAACTATTGATTGTATGCCCTGATTAGAGTTAAAGCCGGAGGCCTTAACATAGGTCTAAGAAATTTAAGCCCATGTGCTAGGTGCTCTCCATCTTTCAGAGCTTTCAAGGTATTTTTACGTAATGCTTGGATCAGGAGTTCCATGTTTCCGTTCACCACGGGAATTCAATAAGTCAGGATTCTTCACCCCTGGCTGGTAGACTGAACATACAGCCCTCCCTTTTGGCTTCTCCGAGAATGCCTTGCTCCCACTCCCCGCAGTCTTGACCCAGCTGCAGAGCTGCCGTTCTTCCAAGACCTACGTGGCCGTCTTAAACTGGTGGCACCGCCTCCCTTTCGTTTTCATGGTGACCCCCAACAGTCCAACTTCCTGCGGATTTGAGCGTCACGGACCATGTGTTCGTGCCCCATGATACTCACCGTGGCCCGCTCCAAGCTCCCTATGACGGCCCGTTTCGCGTGTTGGATCGGAACTCTAAATTTTTCATTCTGGATCACAATGGTCTCGATTTGGTTCTCAAGGAGAACACTGACCATTGAACTTTGAAAGTTGAAGCTCTTTTGCGGGTAGTTAAATCAAGGACAATATTGCTAGACGTGCAGGAAGTCGAGTCGATCTATTTGGAAATCAGAGCAGTGAAAGTTAACGATTGGAGTCGGGACCCAGGAAGCCGTGCAGAGTCAAGAGGACCTGCATAGCATACATCAGTGAGCCAGCATAGACGAGTTGAAAAGTCCCTGCAGCTGAGTTGCACTTGTCAATGGGACAGAGGAGCCGTGATAGACAGTCTCAACTTGAATGCCCAACTCAAAGACATGAGAAACATAGCCTCCCATCTCTCACGATTGACAACCGTTCTTGAGGGTTCATTCTCTTGAAACAAGAGCAATCCCAAACATGGTGTTCCCCGTGGCACGCCCTACATTCCAGTCCACGGGCCGCGGTGTTTGAATGGATTGGCCGAAATCCAGCATGACGTTCTTGTGGTTGTTCCAGGGCATAATATTTCCGGTCTTTCTTTGTAAGGTCAACAACCAGTCACACAGTTTCCTCAGTTGATTATCATACGACGTTGTCCTCGCCACCTGATCCCATGAGTTAAATGTGTCCTTATCCAGCTTTCCTTCAAGGTTCCTGACGAGTTGTCCCCATAGCCTATCTCGCGGGGTTTCACTTTCGACAATCACTCCATATCTTGGATATGAGCTTCGACGATAAGGTTTTCATCTCCATACACTCAGTGAAGGGTTCGTAGGGCGGCTAGATAATGTTCTTCAGAATTTCCGAACCCATTGATGAGTCGACGGCATGAGTCTCCCAATGAGGCCTTCAACATTCCCATTTTCTTAAGGGGCAGACTTATTGGTATTGTGTACTAGCGCCTCAAACATATTTGACCATTCTGAAAGCTCGATGATCTTCCCATGGAATTTCGGCATCCTTAATTTGATTGTGGAACGCGCTCCCGTTGAAGCTCCAAGGCAGCGGATCATCGTGGGTTCTTCCATCCAATTACGGGTTGGGCCGATTTATTTGTCGGAGAAGTTTCCCGCTCGCTCGCCGAGCTCCAACTTTTGAACCTTGGCTTCTGTTCCGTCCACCAGCCAGGGATGAAAGGTCCTGACTTAATGAATTCCCGTGGTGAACGGAAACATGCAACTC
>NC_081451.1:11436334-11463271 GCF_007210705.1 Tigriopus californicus
CGTTTCACGATAGCCTGGGCTTGTTGATTCAGCTAGCTGGCGGCCGCCAATTTTGGACAGCTTAGACGCCGTTTCACGATAGCCTGGGCTTCTTGATTCAGTTAGCTGGAGGCCGCCAATTTGAGACAGCTTAGACACGTTGGTGATTGTTTGTTACACAGGGTGTTCATTTTTCCAGGACGTTTCAATACACTGTTCCGTAACCAATTGTTCTTCCTGTACCTCATTTATCCTTAACATTTTAGGATGATGTACTCAATTGTGCACGGAACAGCTTCCATCTCCGCTTCAAGCTTCCTGGCCTCGTTTACTCCTGCTTGGGCGGCCCGCAGAACTTCGTGTGCTTCTTCTGTCCGTCGTCTGGCATCGTCCTTGAGACTTAGGGCCTTCTGACGTGTACTGCCCTGAAGTTCTTGGAGCTGGAATACCCCTGAACCAAACTGGGTGTTGGTTTCGTCGGCCCACATCTCCAGATGATCTTGAACATCTGCCATGATGTGACGAACTCTTCGTTCTTGATTGAGAACTACAGTTGCACTTGTTCTTGTTCCCCAGGATCCGTGTTGACATACGAAACCACGATTTGTCGGACCTCTTCCAGGGCCCGTTCCAGAGCTTGTAGATCCATTCTGATGCGGGTCCGCGATACTCAAACTTCCGATATCAAGCTCCTCTCTAGGCCGTCAACTAGAACGGAAATTGCTCGCTTCTTTGAGCCTATCTTCTGGTTCAATTGGGGCACATTAGCCGCCGATTCGGCTTCTCCTTGAGGTGACTCATGATCTTCATTACGCTGGGGATGGTAGGCGGTAGTGTGGCGGAGAGGGTCTCGGTCTGGGCCTACTTGATCTCTGCAAGGGCCTCCTTGTTCCGCTTGGCCTGGGCCTCGAAACCCTTTTCCTAGCGCCTAGCGTTCTTCATCATGGTCCTCACAAAATTGGACATAAGCTCCTTGAACTCGTCAGGCATGGTGGAACGTGTGTGGTTAGTGTTCAGTACTGATGGGAAAAGGGCAAGTAGCAAGTCATCACAGACACCCAAGTTCTACTTGTTTTACTTGTTTACAAGCAAAGCTTGGCCAAGTGCTAGAACTTGGGCAAGCTTAACCCAAGCAGAGAGCCGCTGCTGATTTAGGGGGCCCAGATGGTTAGCACAGGAAAACCGCAAATTGGGAATTTTTTGTTCATAGTTAAAGTCAGATTGCCAGAAGCAAACCAAGCATTGAACCAAAGCCATGTTGCTGCGTCACTGTTGGTACACATTATTGTTTTTCCTGTATAAGTTGATTTTATTTGCCCTGGTATAAAATTTCTCGCATAAGTTTGGCCACACCATTTTCCCCTCAAGTGCCTGTGTACATACGGTACAAACCCAAGTTGGGGCAAGTTCCTACTTGGGCAAGTTAAGCACCGGACTACTTGCCCTGTCGGTGCTTGCTTCACATCAGTAGTGTTCAGATCACGTCGGGGTCACGAATTTAGAGTCCAAAAAGAATTGGTGTTGGGATCATGTTTTCTCTAACCACCTTTATTCGGCTCTAAGAATTTTCTATCGTCCGGCTGAAAAACACATTAACCCAAACCCTTGTTGATGACGATCGTGAGATCATGAAGACTTGTGAGTTTTGCGACAAGTGTGCTGAAACCGTCATGTGCGATCAAGTTGCTGAGGGTCTTCGGAGTCAAGAAGCCATCAAGGAAATGCTCCAAGAGGATAGACTCGACCTCAAAACTGCAATTACCATTGCCAGGAGCCACGAAGAGTCATCCAAATGCAGGGACTTACTAATGAGCTCTCCAAAAATCAGTGTCGTCCAGAAGAAGAAATTCAGTCAGAAAGCGTCCAAGACCAGATCTGAAGCCACGTGTCACTCCTGCGGGTACAAACAACATCCACAAGATCAGGAGTGCAACAAGTGTCGGAAAATTGGTCACTTTGGGTCAGTCTGTCGAGGGGAAAAAGGCTTTAAATCGACTGTGGCCAATATATCTTCAATGAAAGCTAATCGAGTTTGTGCGAAAAACATTCCCCATGCCAAATCATGCCACACCATCAATCCATTGGTGAAAAGTGTAAATGGACAATCCGTAATTCAGGCCTTGCCTGACACGGGAGCGGAATTCTCCGGGGCAGGATTGAATTTCCTGAATGCCCTCGGAGAAAGTGATCGAAATCTCTGCGACGCCGATTTGAAGGCAGAAGTTTTCAATGGTCAGAAGATAAAAGCCATTGGATGTATTCCAATCAGGGTCCAATTAGACGGAACGGGAGACGTCAAAATGATGGTGTTCATATTCCGTGAAGTAAAGAGCTTCATTTTGTCATGGGTCATGGCTTTGGCATAATGTCTTTTATCAGTTCGGCCGGAAATAAAAGGCAAAAAAATCTTTTAGTTGCAATGAAAATCTCAAAACATACAGGATTGTGATTACCTTGACAAACCAGCCAAAATGAACCTTCAAGGTCTTTTGGCGCCGGCAGTCGTATTGTCAAGGAAAACCAAGAAATATGTTAGGCGTGTCGAAATCTAGCAGAGGAGACTTCAGAATCAAGAAGGGCTTTACTTCTTACTTGCCAGTTTGTACTCTATTTGGAATTTCTTACATTCAAGTCTTTCCATGAGTTTCAGATCAGCAAACCTATGCTGTCAGATCTATTGTGCTCAAGAACATGAGAAAGAGAGCAAAATGTATGTTTATTCTTATGGCCTCTATACCTAAGGCAAAGAGTGGTGAAGCAAACTACACTAAGCTGATCCAAGTTAACCCATGAAGATATATAGAGATGTATGAATATATTTGCCAAAAATGCAATTTTGGATTCCTTCTTGCCATCTTTGGGGCTTATATAATTTGTACTGCCTGAATTTTTAACCATTTTTATCCCTCATTGATAGGTTCTAGGAGTAGGACTCGGTATATAATAACCTCACATTACTGCTTTTGACGGATCGTCAAGAAAATTGTTGAGTCTCTCAACCTTGAGAGCAATCTAAAAGGTCATTATTTTTTGTTATAATCATTGCAATCGTCTCAAAAGGAGTGGAAAATCTAGTATGGGTCCCCTAGCACAAACAGAAGCTAGTTTTGCAATGGCATCCTAATAAAATCGGAGAATATGTGGTACCAAAAGCTACCTAATGATTCCTGTCTGAATTTGGCTCTTGGCCTTCGGGGTACTGCCATCTAGTGGTTATTTACCAGAACTTAATCCTGCAGCTGTTTCTTCTCAAGGTTCATTGACCCCACTCTCTCCCTTAATTAAGGCATGGAGTACGGCAGTAGTGGAGTGGAAAGCTCTCTGAAACCTCGCTAGAAGACGTTTCAGTTTTGCGGTACCTATGAATTGAGTACTTGATCATGATGATGGAATTCATTGAGCACTCTGTCAGCGGGAATGTATCTGATCAGCGAGGTAACGCATAGCTCTACAAAACCTCGCTAGAAGACCTTCGATCTTCGACCGAGCTTTTCACTCCAGTACTGAAGTACTCCATGATTAAGGATTGTTTTTAGGCAATATAAACAGACGGAACGATTTGAAGAAGATGATGTGACAATGGGAGACCCCCACGTTTTCAAAAGTAGATACCTCCACATTCTTCCAAATCAAGGCCAAAATTCGGCTTGATACGTCTTTTCACGCGGTCACATCAGTTAGATCAAGCAAGATGTACTGAATACTGTCTCTGAGCTATATCATGCGATTCAAAAAGGTCAGAACATGTAATCTCAAGCTGCGTAGGCCATTAAACACTCAATGCCTGTGTTTGGAATTAACCCTGCTACTTGATATCTTACCCTTAAAACAAGATCAACACAAAACACGATTTTACATATTTCATTTAATGGGCAACTTATGGCCCTCTGACTCCCCATCAAAATGGGGTCTTTCTTTTGTCTTGTGCATTTGCTTGCCAAACTTCATTGGTCGTACTCTCGGTTAATCAAATCCTGATTTTAACAGAGATTTAAGAAGGAAATAGATTCATGCCAATCACTTTTAGTTCGTTGATTATCAGTGAAACAATAAATTTGCCGTTTGAGATATCGTTTATCTAGAATAGAACACTAATATTTGCAATATCTTAATTTAGAATAATCTAAGCATTATAATTAACCATGTATCAAGTTAGAGGATTTCTTATGTCACTTTTATCCGCATTATTCAGCATCAATTTTGTTCACTTTTTCTTAAATCTACCTTACATTAGACTTAGGTTAAACCAAAACAATGGGAATTTGGCATGCAACCATACCAAAGATTTATTTGACGTGTTGCGCGCATGAAGAAAAAGCTTCTTGTATTGAGGGTCAAAAGTTTCCTTCACCAAGGAAGGTGCCCAGGGTTGGTCTAATTTACAATGAATTGTTTCATGGGACTGTTCACTGTGTAAAGCCATACCGATAATGGCTCGTTCACTGGCACTTTTTAATTGCAATTCAATGAGATTTGATGGGGATTAAAACGGACGTAAATTTTTCACCAAATGAAATTAAGTATTTGGAGTTCGCAAAACTTTTTGAAGTTCTTCTATTTTGGCAGGACAAAGTATGTGGAAGAGGTAAAATTCCTAACTTGATTGGTCATTCAATTGTCCTCTACCTTTGAGATTCCATGTTGGGAGATTTTAAGATGGTCATCAAGGGTATCAAGAATAGTCTTGAGTATATCTTGGTTGATATAACTGTTGTAACCGCGTGAAAAGACGTATTAAGCTGAACTTTGGCCTCGATTGGGAAGAATTCGAAGGTATCTAGTATTGAAAAAGTGAATATTTTACCCAGTCGCAATTCAAAATAAGTGCTCACGAAACCACGTGGGGGTCTCCCAATTTTGTACTCGAATTGAACAGGAGTGACAACGCAACATTAGGTAATGAAATAACGCAACCTAGCTGCCTAGCTTTTTGCCGCTAGAGGTACGATGAAATCGGGTGGAGATTCAGTCGTGACACGTGACAATGCGTGTGCTAATCTAGCCGATGACTTTTTTCAAAAGGAGAGGCAATGTCTTAGATTCTTGCTCCAATGGTTTTTCCTTACTTTTTTGTTTGAATTTAGAGCAATTGAAGAAGTGTATTCAGATATCAACGGAGAGTCCAAGTAAATCACCCAACTTACCCAAAATCACCAAAATACAAATCACCACTATTGGTTTTGGTCCTTGAAGGATCCTTTGGTGCCATACATGATGTCAAGTGGGGTNAAAAGAAAGAAAATTGCTTGGTCAGGATTCAGTTTTTGTAATACGGATCCGCTTTTCGATTCTAACCTGGCATGATATGAGCAGAAAATGTATGCAAATGTTTTGAATACGTGAGTCACATGTCAAATATACTGAGCTCCACAAGCCATGGCCAATGGAAACCGTCTCAGTTTAGGCTCTTTTAGCTTTTGGTTTTGGATTAATTAGTCTAACAAGTGGACTGATTTCCACTCACCAAGCCACGCCATGGATGAGGAGAGTGATGCCTTCGTAGCTGCCCTTGAGTCCAATATGTGGTTTTTGATCTATCGGCAGGGACATGTGCGTGTATATGTAGAGGAGAAATGGGGTATTTTCGAGATCCATCAAAAATCTCTGATTGCCACTGTCATGAGAATTGTGTAATCACATGCGCTTTGAAGTTCTCAAAATCTCACCAAATAATTGAAAGAAGACGTGTTCCACGTTGGAATGGCCGTTTTAAGCCACACAATGTCGCATATTTCTCGTTAGAACTCTTCTCTTTGTTTCTTCTTATCATGATATGACGTCCCTCAACGAATAACGAGGTTATTAATCAACAATAGTTACATCGAAGGTTGCGTGAATAAAAAATATTGCCGAATGCGTGGACCTGCCGTTAAATTAGAGCGGCTGCGTGATTTCAAATTCCACAGTTCCGCAAAGTAAAAAAAAAAAGATACGAAACCAAACCATGCTCGAAGGACCCAATCTGAATTTCATTCTACAGGGTGTAAAGAAACTAAGGGCCTCCATGGCTGTTTTTTACAACATTTTTCCCTCCTCAAAGATTTTTTTGACATTAAACCACAAGCATTCATTAAGAGGAATTGTTAAGAACCTAATGCCATATTACAAATGATTAAACTTTATCCTGGAGGCGATGGGTAGCCCTCTGATAAAGTGCCGTCAAAACAATGTCTGAAAATTCAAGTGAGCGCAGTCTGAAGGTCAGAACCAAGGCTAAGGGCATCCTGAAGGCCGACAAAGACAAAGGAAGGTTGGTGAGCCTTTCAGTGTTCATCCTCAAACCATGGGAAAGTGGAGACCCTCATGGAAATGCAATAAATCCTTTTAGAACAGACCGGACCGATGGCCGAAATCTGGATTTTCAAGACTCAATCTTTAGGTGGGCAAACATCAGAAGGCTACCAATCTCCTTTGGAGTAAAATTGGATTATTCGTGGTATGGTGTTAGGTTTTTCAATAATCCCTTTTAATGAAAACTGGAGATTCAATCTGATCAAATCATTATTTGAGTTAGGGGGTAGGATTTTTGGAAGCGACAAAGAGCGGCCCTTAATTTCTTTCCACCCTGTAGGTGTGTCACTCCCGACCCAATCCAGGATTCATCCAGGACGATCCAGTCGAAGACCCAATTCGGATTTCACCCAAGACAATCCGATCCAATCCAGATTATATCCTGGGTGTGTGTCACTATAAAGATTGCCTCAAATGTTGAATACGAGTTGTTTTATAATGTAATGGTTTTCTGTATTTAGGATAAACACAATAAGGAAGTCCCCGAAAATAAAATATAAAAATATTACAAACATATTGGGCACTAAATATCAAAATGACTCTCACAATTTCTTTGCCCACTCCGATGCTTCCCAAGTATGAGCGAGTTTTGCGAGTCAGAAAAAGTGCCCTTCACAGTCACTCTCGACCCAATGGGGATTTCATCTAAGACGATCCAAGGGGATCTGATTGGGTCTCTCTCCCGAATTCATCCAAGGTATTCCACTCTCGAATCCTTGTTCAATTTGGAATCTTGGATAGGATTGTCTTGTATGTGATCCGGATTTGGGTCTGGACTGGATCGTCTTGGATGAAATCCTGGATGGGATCACTTCAATCTACGCGACCAAGATCCAGATTGAGTCTAGTGTGAATCGTATAAAATCAAACTTGGGTCCGGATTGGATCGTCCTAAATGAAATCCGGATCTTCCTGGATGAACTCTGGACTGAATTGGAAATGAGTGGTATATCTTGGATGAATTCCGGAGAGCAACCCAAATAGATCCACTTTGATTGTCCCGTATGTAATCCAGGATGGGATCAACCTGGAAAGAAATCCGGATTGGATCCGGACTGGTCTTTTTGTCCCTGGTTCCGGAGATTTTCTTCGACGTTAGAATAGTGGAGGGCACAGTTCCATTCCTCTGCATCATGTTGGGCATGTCATTTGTTGTCTTGATTGTTGGCGGGATTCACTTGTATTTCTGGTTCTTCAGCGGCTTCACCCAACCCTCAACCCCTATGTAGACGTTCATTGCTAATAGCTGTCGGACTCTACAATCAAGAATCGTATCTTCTAATGGATCGCAAATCAGCCATCCTCTCCATTCCCCAAACGACCTCCAATTGGACGTCCTTCTTGGGGTAAAGACACTGTTTGGCATCACTGACCTCTGGGGGGAACATATTTAGGTGAATAAATCAAATCTTTGTGCTGCAATGATTTCGATTCGATTTGGGAGTCTGATATCATGAAACAATGGCTTGAATTGATGGGGCTTAAGTGGCCTGCTATTAACCAGTCTTTTTATTTTGGTTCTCTGCCTCATTTCAGTCTAGCAAATCTGTTTGTTTTCATTTAGAGTTCGTGGAATTGAGAACACACTTGTTGACAAATCTACTAGTTTGCCCCTCAGCTACTATTCGCTTGCTTGAAGCCACTCAGTTTGCTTTCACCAGCCAACCATTTATTGCTTGCTGCTCCTCACTCTCATCCCATCAAAGGGCACTCTGCATCTCCCCAGTTTCCAAACCAAGCTTTGAGCAAGTCCAGTAAGTTCCTCGTCTATTTCATTTGAGTCTCGATTCGTCCTTCATTTTGCCCGAAAGGTGCCGAAATAGATAGCTATAGAAAGATAGATATATTTCAGGAACACTTTGATCATGATTAGAGTATAATCTTTGAGTTAGCATCTTCATATATCAACAATTTCATGAGCATGTAATTCCTCAGGTTCTGGGTAAGCAAAAGCTTCTTTTCACCAGGACCTGGGCAATTTAACGAAGACATGACATAGATAGTCAATAATGTTACAGAGGCCAAGCTGCAACACGATAACGTGAGTTGGAAGAAATACAAAATGAAATTGAAAGGCTTGTAGGAAATCATATCGGTTCGAATTTATGAGAAAAGAAGGGACCCAGAAAACGATATAAAAAGAAAAGCATGAAAAACTGGTCAAAGCACAATTTTAAGTGTTAATTTGTTATGTTTACCAGAAAATTCGAAACGACTTCAGGAATGGGAGTAAATTAATAAGTTTAGAGTTGTATTTGGTGCATGGAGTTTTTGATCAGATCGAGTGGAGGATAATCGTTATGAAAGAGTCAAATGAGAATCTTTTTTTAGGATTTTTGTTGGCATACATTGTTCGATAGTTTTTGTAAAGTCCCGACTTGGCAACTGGAGTAATTGACCTCCAACCGCCAAGCCGAGGNAAAGTCCCGACTTGGCAACTGGAGTAATTGACCTCCAACCGCCAAGCCGAGGACTATTTTTCCATTTGACAATATTGATACATGGTGGAAGTTTTTGCAAGCACGACTGCCTCATCACTTGAACGATTTTAAGCTTGCGCAAATCTTGCAATTTTAGGAGCTTGGACTCATGAAACAAAGATTCAGTGTGAGAAAACCACCTCGCATTATTTATCCAGCGTACAGCTCTTCTCTGTAGTATTGGCAGAATCTTCAATTTCGTACTTTGGCCGTAAAATTCAATACCCCGTGTTCCGTTCACTAGCCAGGGGTGAAAGGTCCTGACTGATTGAATTCCCGTGGTGAACGGAAGCATGGAACTCTTGACCCAACTCTTGACCCGAATCTGACTTTGTATCGTCAATACAAGAAGATGTAGTTCATAACAGTAACCTTTTGAATCAGAACAATGAATAGAAGAGAAAAGGAGAGTAAAAGTAAGGAGCCCTCTGGAAAAGCCAACTTGAAGTCATGAATTCTGCGGGATTGTGTCACTACGAGATCCCTAGACCTTAATCAATTGGTTTCTGCCACGAACGAAATGTTCTATCCCATCAGGTTTCAAGCTCTTGAAGCCTGCTAACTAATTGGGAACTATCTACCCTTCAGCGCCTTGTCAAAATTCACTCTAAACTACATCAACTGACTTTAAACTCCCAAGACTCTGCTCTACTGATTGAATGCAATCGATTGAGTAGTTACCTCCGCAACATTCAAAATCAAAGAAACCTACCTATTAAGTATATTACAAAACCGCCCATTTTACACCATTTGACCAGAATCTAATTTTACCCAATCTAATGGTAGTTCAAATTCACATTTTTCCCCAAGTATGCACACATATGACGAAAACCAATTGCACTTTATCTGAATTTGAAATTTGAAATTTTTATTCAAATAATGCAACAATGCTGGGATTCCAATCCCGGTAGCGGTAAGGTAGTTCGCAAATAAAACAAAAACAAAGGGGCCCTCAAATTATGACGACTTCACCGAGTTAGCACACAGCTAAACGTAATCATTACATTCTGCTCCAAATAATACTTTGGAATATACTTACTCTGTTTGGCATTCTCAATGGCCTTGAACATTTTGGTTCTAGCGGACTTGCTGAAACTTATCTCATCTTGTGACATCTTTGTAATGAAGGATGACTAAACAGACTTAACCTAGATATGTGTCATACATTTCTATACACAATGAAATACAGAAAAAGCCCCGTGGGATTAATATTTGATGACAAGGAAGATTGTTCAGCCCTTTAAGCAAAAAGATGCTTTTATGACCCAATAACGTCCATTAAAGGGGAGGACGCATTTTTATTAATGCAAAGCTCGGGCGAAATTTGCTTGAGTTAGGCCGAATCTGAATTCTAGAGACCCAAGAAGTAACGTGTATAAGAGCTTTTTTCCGTGTATGTAAACTTCCTTACTATTACTCAGAATTTATTGTGGCAGGCTGAACATGGCAGAGTAGACCATGGCGGACTTGATCATGGCGGAGTTGATCATGGCGGAGTTAATCGTGGCGGATTTCACAGTAGCGGGAGTTCACCCTGGCGGAGATTGTTGTTGGCGGAGTTATCCATGGCGGAGATCGTCGTGGGGGAGTTCACTCTTGGCGGAATTCACCGTGGAGGAATTTGATGGTGGCGGAGCTTAATTTGGCCGGGTTTACCTCGATCATGGTGGAGTTGATCTTGGAGGGCTTGATCATGGAGGACTTGATCATGGCGGACTTGATCATGGCGGAGTTGATCGTGGCGGATTTCACCGTAGGGGGAGCTCACCCTGGCGGAGATTGTTGTTGGCGGAGTTATCCATGGCGGAGATCGTCGTGGGGGAGTTCACTCATGGCGGAATTCACCATTGGAGGAGTTCACTGTAGCGGAGTTCACCGTGGGGGAATTTGATGGTGGCGGAGATTGCCGTTGGCGGAGTTCACTATGGCGGAGATCATCGGGCGGAAATCCACAGGCGGAGATTGCGTTGGGGGAAACCGATGGCCACCTGTCTCAAGACATTTTAATAAACACCGTTCCTTGAACTATCATTCATCCTGTATGATACCGCGGCTGACTTATGCCGGATGAAATGACTGAGAGCCTAACCATGCACTTGAAACTTTTAGATTTTATTCCAGACAACCATTCACACATGTTGTCCACGACCTCAGCACCGAATCTCGATTTGTTGTCAACAGCGGTTCTTTTCAAGGCATAATTTGCACTCCCCGGGGAACTTCGTCCTCCAAATAAATGTCTTGTCATCTCGTACTCCACTAACTCCACCAAAATCTCAGTTAGTTCATATCACGTTCTGGCACTCTTACTTGATAAAACATCTGCAGGATGTCAGCAGTAAATGCGATGGGCTCAGTTCGAAATCTCAGAAGCACACCGAGCAATTGATTTGTTAAATCTGGACCCGTGAGAAGATGATCATTGATCGACTCACCATTCACTTGGTTCGCACAATTGAAGACAACTCTTATCTTCTTTTTTCGAGGGTGATACACAGCGTGATGTGGAATTTAATGAGATATACCCGTTTTCGTTGAAACTAACCTTTCTTGGCTGACCTCTCTCCCATAGCCCTCTTGCACAATTTCGCTCATAAAGGATTGATAATCATTCATGAGCTCAGAGTCTTTGTTGAGCTTTTTTGTAATCGAGATAGCTCTCTTCTATGCTATCTCGGCACTCTTAGCCATGATCAATGGAGGGTTCTTGATGGGCAAAGGAACCTCATAGCCTTCTTCTAAACGTCTTGTCGTCGCCTTGACGATGCTCAAGAACTCCAAATCATCTGTTGACATGGTGTCACTTGAAAGGATATTTTCCAAAACCTTCTGACTATTTTGAATCTGGGAAATCTAGCTCAGCCAAATTAGAGAGCATTTCTGAAATCCCAACGTCTTTGATAACCTCTCTACCAAACACTCTATCGGGTAGACCTATGTTTCGATGACAGGAAATTTGACTTGATTTTTCTTGCGTATTCATCGGCCCAACAACAGCTCACCCAAGCCTGGTCTTGATAGCGTAGGGAGAGCTAGGATCCGAACAGTCACCAACCTTGACTAACGGTCGAAGAGCGAGTGGGTTATCCGCACCGATCAGTAGAACCACGGGCAAATCCAAGTTCAACTCCGAAATATCATGGCGAAGAGAGCCAAATGCTGGCCACCTCTTCATCATCTTTTCCGTGGCCACTTCATTCGCTTGGAGAGGAATGACATCTTTGATGAAAGTTGTTCCGAGTGTGATGAATCCTTCTCCATCCGGCCTCTGAACGCTAAGGCCTGTGATGACTGTGGAACGAAGGGTTTTCTTCCCGTTGAGCGTGTGAATCGTGATATTCGTCTCGGGCCCAGCAATGTCAAGTTCTTTCAAGAGATCGTCAGGGGCAAAGGTTCCAGAACTTAAAGCGTCCAATAAAGCAATGCCCTCCACAGCCTTCCCAGGTTTGGTTTCGTGCGACACTTTTACCCTCAATACATTCTTCACCACCACCGCACCTCCAAGCCTCAACGCATGAGCAGTCAATGCTGGCTCAGGCTTTTCTTGATGTGGGACCCCATTATCCTTGTGAAGTGGAGTGGGATGCTTCTTCCCAAACTTTGAGCACGTCATTCTGGCGGAACACCTTCTCAATATATGCCCACGCAGAATTACCTCAGCACGCTTGTCCACGGTCTTGGAGAGGAAAGCATCACAATAGAGTGTGTCATGATTGTCGTCACAATCTAGACAGGTACCGGCGTCGTTTCTTGTTGAAACGGCAAAAGTACTCACTAGCTTTGCTGAATTCGGCCTTACATTTCTCAACAGATCGGGTCTTTGAGGAGATTTAACGCCGTATGTTTTGGGGCCTGTTTCGGTTTTCTTCTTGGACATTGCTCTAATTGTCTCCTCGCCGTAAATCGGATCGCTGGCTCGATCTAATACCTCTTCCATCAAATCAAGAAAATCCTGAAAGGTCTCCCGTCGCTCAGGCTCACGCCTGCTCTTGATGGCAACAGTCCTCCCTGAATTTCGGATCCCAAACGACAGCTTAGCCACCAGATCTCCGACGAAACGAGGCGAGTTCAACTCAGATTTGTCAACGACCGAAGAACATCGCAACAATGCACTATCGAAGTCCCCAATACTTTTCGGACAATTTTCTTTAATTGAAGGCCATGCATGTAGTTCCTCCATAAAGGAATTGGCGGTGAGAAAATCATTGTCATATCGCTTCATCAAAAGGCGCTTGGCCTCTGTGCAGCAACGCTCATCCTCCAAAAAATGCAACCTTCAATCAGACGTTTGGGATCTCCATCGACCACCTCTAGCAAACGGCTCAGCCTTGATCTTTGGTCGGGAAGGTTCCTTTCGATGATGTCTTCGACTCTTTTCCAAAAGTGACGAAAAGATACCAGGTTCCCTCCAAACGTTTCGATTTGATGACTGAAGGCCGTTTGTCTTTGCATCATTTCCACAATCATCGAGGATTCGGTCTTGGGATAGTCAGCTCGATACGAAAACGACTCTGCCTTTGGGTTTGAATTCTTTAATTGGGAGAC
This sequence comes from Tigriopus californicus, assembly GCF_007210705.1. NCBI lineage: Eukaryota > Metazoa > Arthropoda > Copepoda > Harpacticoida > Harpacticidae > Tigriopus > Tigriopus californicus. The sequence continues at coordinate 11,449,630 of NC_081451.1, forward strand.
GTCGTTTCTCCCATTGGTCATCTGGGGCAGTGGGGATCGAGGAGAAGTGTCCACCTTGCTTTCTAATAAGCCATGAGACTCGTTCACGTATTTCTGCTTCCAGGGTTTCCATTTCTTTCTTTCTTCGCACTTGATTCATGCGCGCTTCTAAGGCCATTCTCTCCATCTCCAAACGAGTGAGCTCATTGACACTCTCTTCCTCGGCCCTCCGTCGCGTGCCTTGACACGGATTCGTGGGGTGGGGGATCTGCGGCCAATAAAAATCGGCACTGAGAGCAATGGGACCTTAGATCCTTGACGCCCGAACGCACTTTGGCCGCCACGAGTGATCTCTTATAGGTTCGCACCTCTCTCGTCATGACACCAACTCTCCGAGGGCGGTTCTCCGTTCCCACCATCACCAAGTGAAGGTCCTCACTCATTCCAACACCGTGGTCTAAAATGTCTTCCGATTCCATGCCTGGGTCCTTATCCATGATAACACAATTCAAGACTTTGTCCTTACTGATACCGCGGCTGACTTATGCCGGATGAAATGACTGAAAGCCTAACGATGCACTTGAAACTTTTAGATGTTATTTCAGGCAACCATTCACACATGTTGCGTTGGCAACGTAATAACAAATTGGTCTCTCTCTGAGTCTCTGGTTTCCATATCCGTTTTTCTTACTCAACCTTTCGTAAGAAATACAAAACTAATTTTAGAGCGCCATCTTTGGGAGATTGGGTGATTTGGCACTAACACTGTACATCATCTATCCATATCCACGGGCTTATAGAGATATGGACTGCGAACGGAAGCAAAAATATCCTATCTCCTAAACCGCTCATCTTATTCCTTGTTGAATAGATGAACTCAGCCAAGTTTGAGCCCAAACCTATGTTTAGGGAACTCAGGAGACATGTTCAAAGTTATGTAGTAAACAGTACATAAAATTTGAATTTTCGGCCTGCTCTTGGTCAGCTACATAAGCTTGTGACAACATAACTTTGAAACAATCGATTTTGCATGTAAATGATATAAAATTGACCTACCGATAATTGAGGAGATCTACGTTTCTTAATTTATTATTTCAATTCGTAAAGTGGCTCAGAGTGGCTATGACTAGAGGGCTAGTCAGAGAAGCGACACTCACGAGATTTCTGAGATTTTTTTTTGGCTTCCTTGTGGCTGCCTGGTGTGTGCGATGGGGATCGGCTTTGAACACATTTAGTTACGTGATTCTCAAAATCAAGTTCCGAATTCAGGGAGCCAGGGAGTTGATGGCTCGTTTGTCTGCTTTGGTTGAAACTGAGTAACGGAAGAGAAGTCGATCAGCCCGACACCCTGCTGCCCAACTACCAAAATGTGTTCAAAGCAAAGTCTCAAGTGGCTTGATTGGAGTGACTTTTCTCTGACAAGCCCTCTAGCTATGACCAAGAGCAGGCCGATTTGGCGGGAAGCTCGTTCGCAGTCCATATTTCTAGAAGTCCGTGCCATATCATATCAGGATGATGTTATCGATTGTGCACGGAACACCCTACTCCAAGGCACTTCGGATATGTCCATTGTAAAGTTGTTTCTTTACTGTTTTCGGCACTGACTTGCGAATTCTGTTCAGACTGAGAATAATTTTTCGAATTCTGTATGCTACACTCTCAATGTGACAGTGCATTTTACCTTCTCAATGTGGCAGTGCCAGTTAAGTTTGCTATCGAGTTGCATTCCCAGATATCGTATGGACTTTTCATTGGATATGGTAGAACCCACCTCCCCTAACCTACGTCCATTTATATAAATTTTAAAGTTAATATTATAATTCCTGTGCTTGATAACCATGAATTTTGATTTACAATGTTTAAAGTTAATAAATTAATTTCTAACCATTGGAAGATACGTTCCAGTTGAACATTTGTTTTCTCCTCTAGCTCATCAGGTTGGCTTTCAAAACATTGAAGCGTCGTGTCATTAGCAAACATAATGCTTTTCAAATTGCTATGCTGAGGCATGTCGTTAATGTAGATCAGAAATAAGAGAGATCCAAGGAAGCTGCCTTGGGGATCCCCACATTCGACTTTCTGTTTCAAGGACCTAACATTATTCACCTCGACATACTGGTACCTCTCAGAAAGGTAGTTTTTGAACCAAACTATGGACCTACCTAGGCTTGGGAATAACGGCCAAAAGGAGCCCTTTGACCTTTGGTTGAACGCCTTTGCACACTCCACTCGTCGAAAATGGAGCTAATGATATCGCGCAAGTCTCGTCCATGAAGGATTTGGGTGGAGTCCTCCGCCTCATCTTGAACTTGATTCACACCTTTGGGCTCCACTGGTATTCAGTAGGTATGCAGAAGTTTGAACTAGTCCAAGATTATTTAAAAAGCACCTAGCTTTGATGGAATGAGGGAGCTCTCATATTGTCCCAACCCAGGATTTAGGGTCAATTCTAGAGACTAAGAGGCTAAATATGCGTTTCGAAGACACCTTCAAACCCTCGAGAATCCAGGCTAGTTCGAACAAAGAGGTCCACTTGTCTTCTTTCTTTGGCTCCTTCATTGTTTAATTTGCTTCCCTCTAATATTCGTAGAGACTACGTTGCAGGCCTTGTTGATCCGGTAGCATCTTTCAAGTCAGACTTGGACAAATTTTTAGATAGCATTCCAGCTCGACCCTACATTCAAGGACTAGCTCAGTCTGCCAACTCAAATTCGTTTGGAGACCAAATCTACCTAGATGAAAAGGTTAAAAAAATGGACGGAACAGATTGTTTCATTACAATAGATACTGGTGGTATTCCTTGAATCGCTTGGAAAAAGCCGGTAAAGATAACAAGACACGAATGGCAATTAAAACTAAAAGCTTTGTGTCCACCCTTTAAAGACAGTTATATTTTGAGTCCAGGTGGGACCCTAGGTCACCCTTGAGAACGATCCGTTGGGAAAGATCCGAGCCCAATTTTTTAGAACTCGGTCGTTGATCAATTTTGACTCACTCCAATCTCGGAGCCAGTTTTGGTTGTGCGCAGTCCAGAACCATTTTGGTTCGTTTTCTTTCTTCCATGACTGGAAGCCAAGTTTAATGCCCTAAAACGAAAATGATCGGAAGGTTTTCACCAAAGAATCGAAACTAATGGCTCGATCCCGCTTAACAGTTCCTTTTCAAACGCTAAACTCGTTCCACGATCAAGGTCGAACCACAGAAGAAGTAACATAGAAGAGTAAAAATCGATTTTGTTGTGTTTTTTCAACTGGAGCTGAGTCGGTAACTATAAGCAAGTGCTACTCAAGCCGATTTAAAAATCAGCTACCATAGCCTATCAGCCACAGGCTGGCCAGTTTTTTTTTCAGCCAGCAATGCTAGCTCGTACAAAATCGATGCTAAAAAAATGCTAATTGGAATTCGAAAATGTTAGAACAATGCTACTTAAAAAACCGCATATTATTCATGGTGCCCATAAAGGATTTTGGATTCATAATTCAATTACATTTGACACTCTTTGACAGGGTATGTTCAGGCAACATTTTGAAAATTATACTTTAAGAAACTTTTTTTTGAAAAGTACAATAATCCAAAGAAAAACCTTGGAGTTAAAATTGATGCAGTTATGTTTATGATACTCTCCTAATTTTGAACCCTGAATTTTCGAAGGGGACACCAAAAAGTGACAAGCTTTATATGAGCAAAAATGTATTTTTCGGTTTTGAACAAGGTTTGTTTACACACAGTTGTAATTGTTCTTATCGCCAAAATGTGTTCTTCTTGGGTAAGATTAGATCACGAAATAAAGAAAAATTGTTATTTTATCGTGTATCATACTTCAAAGCGGACATGAGCAAGAGCTGCAATAAGTTGCTTTATCCATGGCTCAATTGTTGTCTATCTCTTCTTTATGATTTTTTTGCTACTTTTGAATCTTGTGAATTGGTTTACCTCAAGTGTGTAGGGGAATACTTTTCAGAATACAATGAAAGTAACCAAAATACTTATGTTGATTTGAATATTGCAGTGAAATTAACCCATACTTACATTTACTTAAGGATTCGTAATTCGTTTTTATATACGCACTGACCATTTTTCATTCGTGTTGGCAACCCAAAGTCTTTTTGTGCGCCAAAAGTCTGGTTAAAAAAGAAATTTGGCTAAGCCTGCCTTTGAATTGAGAAGCAAATGGAATAAATCATTTTGCTTACTTAATGTAAAGTAAGCATTCCAATGGAAATCACTGTGTGGCTGCAGCGTATCAATTTCATGGAATGGGAAAGGGATCCAATGAATGAACATTGCTGACCCCGCCAAATGTAGTTCCTTTGTGAGTTTTTTTTGCTTTTCTTCCCTTTTGGTCATGTTTTCAGTGAAATCATGCTCAGAAAATGCTTAAATGCGAGACAAAATTTCACATTGCTTGGACCATGCAAGTAATGCTAGTTTAATGCTAAAAACCAGACCAAAGCTAATAAAGAATTCCAATGCTAGCGGCCTTGAAATAACGCTAATTTTCAAAAATCCGCATCGAAAAATGCTACCTGGCCAGCTTGATCAGCCATACAGCTGTCACCCATGTGCTCTGAAAACGAGTCCGCCCGGCAGGCTTTCAGCTCTATCTCTAGGCCTTGCTTCCTCTATGGTCGAACCTCGATCGCAACGAGAATCAGACGGGTCAACTCTCCGTCGATCCGAGGACCATTTTGGAATATTTAACTTGCAGTTTAACTTTAACTTTTTACACTTCATATGGTTGTGTTTACAACGTACTGTTAGCTTCATTTGCGATTAAGTTGATACATTTAACGTACGACGTTGCTTTTGGTGACCTTTTCGTTTTACAAAAGGTAAGCACGCTTCACGTCGTGGTGTTCAAACATCAACATGGGCACATCTCGTCTTCATTCGCGCAACTTTCCTCTCGGATTGCTTTTTCACTCTTCCTTTTGATGCGTGTCAACGTTTCATCAGCCAAATCGTTATCATACGGCAAAAGGTTCAGACAATCCTAAGATCGAAGGGGCGAGAATTTTCGTCATCATGTCTTCAAAGTTGCCACTTTCAAAGGCTAAACCATTCAATTTATTCGAAGACTTTGCATCCGACCAAAGGGAAGACGGCTTTTTGACGATGATGAATCGAGGTTGTACGTCCAGGAAAATATTGTTCAAGGTTGCGCTATAGAAAAATGTAATGTTCCTCGATTGATTGATTCGAAAATACTTGCGAACGCGCTGGAAATACGTCATTAAATGAAATTCGTTATTTTTCCGGTGGCCATGATTGGCAATTTTATGATTAAAGTACAGAAATCAAATTTGAGTTTTTGATCCATCATCTTCGTTGACGGTCTACTCTATTTACCCTACTGGACACACTGCTAGTAAGTAAGTGTCTGTGTGAGTAGGCTCATGATCTCAATCTTTAGCGAAAATTAGCGAATGTACCCTATCCTCGTCGCAGCCCCGTTTTGGATCTTGAGTTGAAAAAATCGAGATTCCATGAGTTCGCACTATTTTCGATCTGAAGATTCGATTTTTTCCGTTTCAAAAATCTAACCTCTGATCCAAATCATTCTCGCATTTTCTTTCATTTCAGAATCAACATGATGATTGCAACGACATGCCTTCTGGTCACTTTAACAATCTTAATCCATGGACAAGTTGGTAACTCCCATGTCGCCACCTTTCGTCAAGCAACTGACTCGTTAAAGAGTAGTAACCCAAGAAGTAAGTGAAGTTCCGTCGATATAGCTATGATATTGCCAAAAGTAATGGTGTGATAAAAATTGTCAGTGATGGGCGGTTCCAAGTGACCTAGGTTTTTGTCAAATTTAATTTGTCAAATTTATTCGGACTTCCATTTATTTGGCTTCCCGTCCCAATGGGTGGACAATTCAGAGTCCAATTGTCAGAGGATACAAATGAAATCGTTGATCAATGTAGCCGAGCCATGATTCGAAAGCAATGCTGTCATTGAAAATTAATTATTGCTTCTTCGACCAACTTTGACCGCCTTTGTTTAACTTCATAAACCAGATTGTGGATGAACTTTTGATCGTGTCAAATTCACACTTTTCGACATACAAATTATTATAAATTAAGGTACCACGCCTTCGTTTTAAAAATATTAAGAATCAGGAGAAACATGAAAGGGAGCAAATTTGTGCTCAAGTTTATTCACAAATTTGTACCTCGTTTTAGACATCATGGATGCTTGATTAATATTATTAAAGGTGAAACGCGTTGGAAAAACAAAAGACGAATGAAGTCCATCCCTCAATTTTCATGGAACTAAAGATCATTGGCCGATTATTGATTTTTCTTTGCCATTTTTAACATTTTTCAGTCTCCGTCGGCGAAATGAATGATCCTTTGGAATTCGATGAGGGTTCCGGAATAATGGAAGCGATGATAAATGTGGGCGAATGTCTCGGAGATGGCAATCAGATTTTTGGGATTTCCCTGCCAAATCCGAGTGGATGTAATATTTTCCAGACCACTGGATTTAACAGTGGTGGATATCCAAATAATTCAGGATCTTCTTCTCAATACAATTGCATTTACGTCCTTGAGGTACTTTGCTGTTGTTTCAAAGTTTTTGCTTGCACACTTGGTTTTTAAACAGGGCTCTTTGATTTGAGCGTATAGGATAATGTCTAAATGGAAATTGGGCTCACGATGAAAATGATGATTTGTGATGGCTTTGTTGTCAAATTTCCCCGTAGATTTTTGTTTTTGAGCCACTTTGACGAGCCCTTCAAATTGGAAAGCCCAATTCAAACCAGTTCATTTTGATTTTTTCTTCTTTTTTTTACGAAATTACAATTCATGCCGATGTATCAGAGTAATGGTCTCCAATTCAAAAGATTGAAAATAAATGCCTAATCCAATGCAATCACATTTTCAGACTATCTTAAAACTCTTTGCGGATGGAGAGCACATGAAATTGTATTCCCTTAATAATTTTACGCTCATTTACTGCTTGTTTTTATCTTTCGCTTCCAATTTAATTATGTCATTTCAGTTTGAGGCTACCGCAAATGGAACGGTGACCGTTAAAGAAAAGGATTTTCAGTTCCAAGAAGACTTAAATGGATTTTGCTCGGATCATGTAACCATTAGTAATGTTATCGATGAACAGCAAGAAATCGACAATAGTGACTCCGAGGATCTAAATACAGGTAGAAACGTCGTGAAATATTGTGGCACGATTACAGAAGACAAGATCCGCGATTTCTCTACCGATGAACTTGTCATTCAATTAATCGCCGACAACACGGAAAACGGCAACGGAGCCGAGATTGTTATATGCATTGATTGAAAGAGTTGGGGGTCAAAAACCCGTTTCTATGTTATGGAACCTTTTGAACTCTGAAGTGATGTTTGGTTTATTTGGTTTTTCTTTCACTTAGACCGACTTCATGGTTTCGAAAATAGATTTAATAAATCCTTTGAGGGTCCTGTTTGGTGTTCATGTGAGTGAACTTTGTGTAAAAAAAAAAGAACAGAGAATCACTTAAAGAACACAATTTCAGCCTTTTTGTCTTTTGGCCTTGTTCAAAACTAGAGATGAAAATGGAGTTGAAGTTCGTTTTCAAACGCTCATGAAAAGAATACACCATACAATACATTCATAACACAATGAGCGAGATTCTTTACCCAAAGCCGGTGACTGTTGACCTCTGTTAATTACAATATAAGTGAAATTAATTAAAATTACGAGAATTGGGCTTGAAATGCTTTTATTGAAATTACTGGTTCCATCGACAATTCTCATTATTTGAACAGTTAACATGGCATAAATACCAACCCATGCCTTGAAAAGTCTGTATTCACAGACATAATCTCTAACCTAAATACAAAGGGTAAAGAAAAAGCTACGACATTTGCTGGATCAATGTCCGCATTCAGTACAAGAGACCCCATGACATAAAGCCCCATTTCGACTTTGGTTAAGTAGTTTTGCTATGTTTATTTTGTCCAATAACGAGAATTTTTTCGATGGAACCAGTAATTTCAATGTCTTGACAAGTCTGCATTCACAGATGAGGCCTCTAACCTAAAAGCAAAGGGTCGAGAAAAGAGCTACGAAATTTGGACAATAATCCAAAAAGTAAATTTTCCGATGGAACGAGCAATTTCAATGTCTCGACAAGCCTGGATTCGCAGATGAGGCCTTCTAACCTAAAAACAAAGGGATGCAAGAAAAAGATACGAAATTTGCCGGATCAATGTCCGCATTCCAGCACAGGAGACCCCATGACATAATGCCCCATTTCGACTTTGGTTATTAGTTTGCCTATGTTATTTAATCCAATAATGAGAATTTTCGATGGAACCTGTAATTTCAATGTCTTGACAAGCCTGCATTCACAGATGAGGCCTGCTAACCTAAAAGCAAAGGGTCGAGAAAGAGCTACGAAATTTTGGACAATAATCCAAAAAAGTAATTTTCCGATGGAACGATGCATTTTCAATGTCTCTGACAAGCCTGGATTCGCAGATGAGGCCTCTACCTAAAAACAAAGATCAATAAAAGTACTGAATTTCCGGATCAATGTCGCGCATTCACAGAGACCCATGACATATATGCCCCATTGATTGTTAATTAGTTTGGCCTATATGTATAATTTAACCAAATCGAAACGATGATAACTTTAGTACTCAATCTGCTCATGTCGATCAGGATCTGCTCGAATCGCAGTTGCATTACAGATGACCTCTACCTAAAAACAAGGGTCGAGAAAGCAGCTAACCGCTAACAATGCTAGCCTTTGGTTATTATTGCCATAATCGCAAAATAATATAATTTTGTGGTATTTGCGATGTATTGGATTGATGAGTGCATTTTGAGGCAACAAACTAATTAGACAATAAAATTGTCGACGAGATTATGCTGGGGATTCGCAGATGAGGCCTCTAGACTAAATATGTGCTGAATAATAGCAGAGACAATGAGAATAAGAAACAACGATACGTAAATTTCGTATCTCGGATTCTCATTATTTGATCTCGCATTACAGAGTACAGGACTCCCATGAACGTAAGCCCATCTTGGACTCTTTGGTTTAGGTAGTTTTGCACTATGTTACTCAGAGTTGTTCCGAGTGTAATCGATATTAGTTCATGTATTAAGCCTTAATTTCAATGTCTGACAAGCCTGCATTCACAGATGAGGCCTCTAACCTAAAAGCAAAGGCCGTAGCGAGAAAAGAGCTACGAAATTTGTGGACAATAATCCAAAAACGTAATTTATTCGATGGAACGAGTAATTCAATGTCTCGACAAGCCGTGGATTCGCAGATGAGGCCTCTAACCTAAAAACAAAGGATCGAGAAAAAGATACGAAATTTGTGCCGGATCAATGTCCGGCATTCAAGACAATCGGAGACCCCATGACTATAATGCCCCATTTCGACTTTGTGTTAGTAGTTTGCCTATGTTATACCATATTATAGAATTCAATCAGCGTTCCATCAATGAAAAATTTTCGATATGGAACTGTACAATTCTAAATGTCTCGATAAACAAGTGCCAGTTCGACAGAATGAGGCCTCTAACCTAAAAACAAAGGATAGAGAAAAGATAGGAAATTTGCCGGTAATGCAATGCGCGCATTCAGCACAGGAGACTGACCTACGATGCACATAGAGTGCCCATTTTCGACTTTGGTTATTAGTTTGCCTATGTTATTTAATCCAATAATGAGAATTTTCGATGGAACTCTGTAATTTCAATGTCTTGACAAGCCTGCATTCACAGATGAGGCCTCTAACCTAAAACAAAAGGGTCGAGAAAGAGCTACGAAATTTGTACAATAATCCAAAAAAAGTAATTTTCCGATGGAACGAGTAATTTCAATGTCTCGACAAGCCTGGATTCGCAGATGAGGCCTCTAACCTAAAACAAAGGATCAGGAAAAAGATACGAAATTTGCCGGATCAATGTCCGCATCAGTATAGGAGACCCCATGACATAATGCCCATTCGACTTTGGTTAGTAGTTTGCCTATGTCTATTTAATCGCATATAATGGAGAATTTTGCAGATGGAGGACCTGTCAAGTTTCAATGTTCTTTGACAAGCCCTGCATTCACTTTGTGCTGAGATTTTCTTGATTTGGCAGATGAGCTCTAACCTAAAAGCAAAGGGGTCGAGAAAAGAGCTACGAATTTGGACAATAATCCAAAAAAGTATTTTTCGATGGAACGAGTAATTTCAATGTCTCGACAAGCCTGGATTCCGCAGATGAGGCTCTAACCTAAAAACAAAGGATCAAGAAAAAGATACGAAATTTGCCGGATCAATGTCCGCATTCAAATCAGGAGACCCCATGACATAATGCCCCATTTCGACTTTGGTTAGTAGTTTGCCTATGTTATTTAAATCCAATAATGAGAATTTTCGATGGAACCTGTAATTTCAATGTTTTGACAAGCCTGCATTCACAGATGAGGCCTCTAACCTAAAACAAAGGGTCGAGAAAGAGCTACGAAATTTGTACAATAATCCAAAAAAGTAATTTTTCGATGGAACGAGTAATTTTCAATGTCTCGACAAGCCTGGATTCGCAGATGAGGCCTCTAACCTAAAAACAAAGGATCGAGAAAAAGATACGAACATTTGCCTGGATCAATGTCCGCATTCAGTACAGGAGACCCCATGACATAATGCCCCATTTCGACTTTGGTTAGTAAGTTTTGCCTATGTTATTTAATCCAATAATAGAATTTTCGATGGAACCTGTAATTTCAATGTCTTGACAAGCTGCATTCACAGATGAGGCCTCTAACCTAAAGCAAAGGTCGAGAAAGAGCTACGAAATTTGGACAATAATCAAAATAAAGTAATTTTCCGATGGAACGAGAATTTCAATGTCTCGACAAGCCTGGATTCGCAGATGAGGCCTCTAACCTAAAAACAAAGGATCGAGAAAAAGATACGAAATTTGCTGATCAATGTCCGCATTCAGTACAGGAGACCCCTGACATAATGCCCCATTTCGACTTTGGTTAGTAGTTTGCCTATGTTATTTAATCCAATAACGAGATTTTTCGATGGAACAGTAATTTCAATGTCTTGACAAGTCTGCATTCACAGATGAGGCCTCTAACCTAAAAGCAAAGGGTCGAGAAAGAGCTACGAAATTTGGACAATAATCCAAAAAAGTAATTTTCCGATGGAACGAGCAATTTCAATGTCTCGACAAGCCTGGATTCGCAGATGAGGCTCTAACCTAAAAACAAAGGATCGAGAAAAAGATACGAAATTTGCCGGATCAATGTCCGCATTCAGCAGCAGGAGACCCCATGACATAATGCCCCATTTCGACTTTGGTTATTAGTTTGCCTATGTTATTTAATCCAATAATGAGAATTTTCGATGGAACCTGTAATTTCAATGTCTTGACAAGCCTGCATTCACAGATGAGGCCTCTAACCTAAAAGCAAAGGGTCGAGAAAGAGCTACGAATTTTGGACAATAATCCAAAAAGTAATTTTCGATGGAACGAGCAATTTCAATGTCTCGACAAGCCTGGATTCGCAGATGAGGCCTCTAACCTAAAAACAAGGATCAAGAAAAAGATACGAAATTTGCCGGATCAATGTCCGCATTCAAATCAGAAGACCCCCATGACATAATGCCCCATTTCGACTTTGGTTAGTAGTTTGCCTATGTTATTTAATCCAATAATGAGAATTTTCGATGGAACCTGTAATTTCAATGTCTTGACAAGCCTGCATTCACAGATGAGGCCTCTAACCTAAAACAAAGGGTCGAGAAAGAGCTACGAAATTTGGACAATAATCCAAAAAAGTAATTTTCGATGGAACGAGCAATTTCAATGTCTCGACAAGCCTGGATTCGCAGATGAGGCCTCTAACCTAAAAACAAAGGATCGAGAAAAAGATACGAAAATTTGCTGGATCAATGTCCGCATTCAGTACAGGAGACCCCATGACATAATGCCCCATTTCGACTTTGGTTAGTAGTTTGCCTATGTTATTTAATCAATAATGAGAATTTTCGATGGAACCATGTAATTTCAATGTCTTGACAAGCCTGCATTCACAGATGAGGCCCTCTAACCTAAAACAAGGGTCGAGAAAGAGCTACGAAATTTGGACAATAATCCAAAAAAGTAATTTTCCGATGGAACGAGTAATTTCAATGTCTCGACAAGCCTGGATTCGCAGATGAGGCCTCTAACCTAAAAAACAAGGATCGAGAAAAAGATACGAAATTTGCCGGATCAATGTCCGCATTCAGTACAAGAGACCCCATGAATAAAGCCCCATTTCGACTTTGGTTAGTAGTTTGCCTATGTTATTTAATCCAATAACGAGATTTTTCGATGGAACCTGTAATTTCTAATGTCTTGACAAGCCTGCATTCACAGATGAGGCCTCTAACCTAAAAAGCAAAGGGTCGAGAAAGAGCTACGAAATTTGGACAATAATCCAAAGTAAATTTTTCGAATGGAACGAGCAATTTCCAATGTCTCGACAAGCCTGGATTCGCAGATAGGCCTCTAACCTAAAAACAAAGGATCGAGAAAAAGATACGAAATTTGCCGGATCAATGTCCGCATTCAGCACAGGAGACCCCATGACATAATGCCCCATTTCGACTTTGGTTATTAGTTTGCCTATGTTATTTAATCCAATAATGAGAATTTTCGATGGAACCTGTAATTTCAATGTCTTGACAAGCCTGCATTCACAGATGAGGCCTCTAACCTAAAAGCAAAGGTCGAGAAAGAGCTACGAAATTTGGACAATAATCCAAAAAGTAATTTCCGATGGAACGAGCAATTTCAATGTCTCGACAAGCCTGGATTCGCAGATGAGGCCTCTAACCTAAAAACAAAGGATCGAGAAAAAGATACGAAATTTGCCGGATCAATGTCCGCATTCAGCACAGGAGACCCCATGACATAATGCCCCATTTCGACTTTGGTTATTAGTTTGCCTATGTTATTTAATCCAATAATAGAGAATTTTCGATGGAACCTGTAATTTCAATGTCTTGACAAAGCCTGCATTCACAGATGAGGCCTCTAACCTAAAAGCAAAGGGTCGAGAAAGAGCTACGAAATTTGGACAATAATCCAAAAAAGTAATTTTTCGATGGAACGAGTAATTTCAATGTCTCGACAAGCCTGGATTCGCAGATGAGGCCTCTAACCTAAAAACAAAGGATCGAGAAAAAGATACGAAATTTGCCGGATCAATGTCCGCATTCAAATCAGAAGACCCCATGACATAATGCCCCATTTTGACTTTGTTAGTATTTGCCTATGTTATTTAATCCAATAATGAGAATTTTCGATGGAACCTGTAATTTCAATGTCTTGACAAGCCTGCATTCACAGATGAGGCCTCTAACCTATAAACAAAGGGTCGAGAAAGCTTACGAAATTTGTACAATAATCCAAAAAAGTAATTTTCGATGGAACGAGTAATTTCAATGTCTCGACAAGCCTGGATTCGCAGATGAGGCCTCTAACCTAAAAACAAAGGATCGAGAAAAAGATACGAAATTTGCTGGATCAATGTCCGCATTCCAGAACAGGAGACCCATGACATAATGCCCCATTTCGACTTTGGTTAGTAGTTTGCCTATGTTATTCAACTCGTCTATACTGGCTCACTGAAGTATGCTGTGCACCTTCCC
>NC_081451.1:11463322-11489509 GCF_007210705.1 Tigriopus californicus
GGGAAGGTGCACAGCATACTTCAGTGAGCCAGTATAGACGAGTTGAAAAAGTCTCTGGAGCTGAGTACAGGTGCAACTTCTGAGTTATACTCCGTCAATTCGATTCTGGACTTTCAACCCCATCCGAACCGACGTCATCGCGCGTGGATCTCCGTTGGACGCAAGACTCACCCTCATCAAAAAGTAGGATCAAACCAGTTTCTATCCATGTATGTTTTCCCTCTTCCATGGCCAAGCAATTACCCCTCGTTCATTACCCGAGCAAGACAGCTGATTGGTAGAGTGTCATTTTCATGTAGAGCAATTGAATAAAATAGATGGAACTGCAATCGAAGTTCATCTTTGATTTGGCAAGAATCAGGTGTTAGACTCCAAGTGTAGAGATCAGCATCGTTTGATAGATACCCAGTAGACTAGGATAGTGACCACATTTTGCAGGATAGTTAGCCTTGAAGATTGGCCCAGGTATGCCAGACAACCGAGATTGATCTGGGACCAATGGGGAGTAGAGGTAGCTAGCGATTTGTATCCTTAGTCGTTTAATGATTGTTTGAGGCCCTGATAAAGGAAGCTCGAACTATTGCTCGTATGCCCTGATTAGGGTTATAACCGGAGGCTTAAGATAGGTCTAAGAAATTTAAGCCCTTGTACTAGGTGCTCTCCATCTTTGAGAGCTATCAAGGTATTTTTACCTAGTGCTTGGGTCAGGAGTTCCATGTTTCCGTTCATGAGCACGGGAATTCAATAAGTCAGGACCTTTCACCCCTGGCTGGTGGACGGAACAGCTGTTGGATTGGGATGGTCTCACCTCGAAATAGAGCAAAAAGGCATGTAATGGCAGATGTCTTAGTTAATACGCGCACATGAGGGCAAAGATAGAGTTGCCTGATTCGGATACAAGCATTCAACTCAGCCTGGTCAAGTTCTTGGTACAGGGTGCTCTCGTCGTTCAGCATGAGGTACTGGTTGGGGTACGTCACTCTAAGTTCTTGGCCTTGGGTGGTGCTGATGGGCATGGCCAGATGTCGGTGGACGGTGAAGGTTTCTTTAATGTTGTACACGGGGACGGGTACAACTACTCTCAGTTGGCCTTGTCTCATGTCTGTGTGGCAATGTAGCTTGTAAAAAGCTTCTAAGTCCGTGGGCTCGAAGGCTAATTTCAAGGGGCCGTTGGTTTGGCTGGACATACGCTTCAAAGCTTCTCGTACCAATTGGGGCTGAAATAGATCAATGGTGACTTGCCCATGCAATGCCCGTGTCCATGTGTCTAGGATGGTTTAAACGTTATGGGTGGCTTGGGTTACAGCGTATTGGGTTAGAGACACGAGGGCTTCTTTCTGAATATATGCCTGTAACTTGCGTTGCTGGGTGTTGATCTCTTTTTCAAATCCTATTTCGTGTTTCACGAGCTCGGTGAGGGTGGCGTTGAGGTGGGCTATCCGGTGTTTGTTGACTTCCATTTGATGACTGGCGGCATCCAGGTAGTGGAGCATGCTATTGCGTTGTACCTCTAGGGCGTCGATTTGAGTGAATATTTGATGATGGCTAAGAATGGCTCCTAGAGCTCCACCTAGCGCGGTGAGTCCGGCTATGACAAGGAGGGCGGATCGTTCTGCTCGTGCTGGGCTCCGGTTGAGGTTGCGAAGGTTTTCAATTCGGCTGAGGCACTCGAGAGTATCCACTTCTATCAACTGTACTTGTATGATGAAAACTTGTTTTGGTTTGTCCTCGGTGGATGGCGTGGCCTCTTTTAGGTAGCAGAGTATCTCTTGGATATGGTGGAGTTGGTCCTCGATGGGGTCTAAATCCAGTCAGCCCATGATGAGGAAAGCGGTCGTGTCGGTAGCCACTTCACCAATGGTGTGAAAGATGGCGGGTTCTCTTTCGTTGTGCTTGTGGGCGTGGAGGGTGATGGTTAGAGTATACCACATTGCCAGCTGGAGTGATCTGTAACGTGATTGGTGGATAGTTAGGCTTAGTGGTTTCTTTAGAACTCATGTGATTGGGTAAGGGGAGGTGGAAGGGATTGGGGTTTAGCAGGATCAGGAATGGGTGATTATGGGGAAAGAGGGGGCGTATTCAAGGAATGATTTCGGCTTCCGGCCAGTCGGGGGTGGAGAAGTTTGGGTCCTCCTCTAGCCAGGGTGCAGAGATCGAGTTAGGGATGGGGACGCAATTGGTGGACACTATGCGTTCTAGTTCTGCTCGTATCTCATTGATTTCCGCATCTGACGGGCCTGGGTAGGGTAAGTCCGGTAGTGGGGCCGGGTTGATTGGGAACATGTCATCTGTCCACAGGTCCTCGAGATGGTAGAACGGCTCTGGGCTGGCTTCAGAGGTGTCGCTGGATTCGGAATCTGTCCTTCTGCCCTCATCTGGGTCCAGGGTCCTGCCGGGCTCGTCTACCAGGAAGGCTGTGACGGGGAATGTCTCGAGCCGTAGGCGGGCTATGGGCTCGTGTTTTAGGGCGATCTCCATATAGTCTCCTTCGTTTCGGAGCTGGATAACCACTGGCCGTCGTCCTCCCGTCGTGGGTTCTCCTAGGGTCCCAATAGTGGTGATCCAGTGGACCTCTAACTTGGGAGGGGCTTTGAAACGGATGGCTCCGTTCCGGGGTACCACCACATTCAGGGCGGTTGGGATGTACACGTCGGTGTGGGGGGGTAGAAAGATGAATCCCTCCGTGTTGGCGTCATTGGCAAAGATGTCTACTAATCCGGGTCCGGCGGAATGGGGAAATCTCCGTTGGTTATGGTCCAGGTAGAATGTGAACTCGTCAACTGGGCGGGATATGAAGTGAATATTGATATTAAAGATATGCCTACTCTAGTTTTTGCAATAGTTACACTGGCGGTTATAGTTATTGAGTTGGTTAGTGGTGATATTGTAATAGGTGGGACGGGGTCGCTCTATGTGCTTTTGGTGTTGCTTGAACCTTCACATCTGGTGCCACGGTCTCCGGCCGCTGGGGTGGCGTTTTCCGTCATTGTTGCTGGGCCACTTGGTAGCATATCCGAGAACACCTGACAATGCACTAGGAGTTGGGCAATGGCGCGGTTCTTTGGCCAATGCTGGACTTGGTGGGTGAGGTTGATCAGATACACATGGAGGTGTCCAGTGTAGTCGGGATCGATGATGCCTCCTAGCACGGTGATGCCTTGGGCTGCTTGCGAGCTTTGGGTGGCTAGTTGGAGGTAGAGACCGGGAACTACTCTGATCCGTATTGCTATAGTGATTCGGGTAGGAATTCCAGGCGGTAGGGTGATCACTTCACTGCGGGGGTGATGGTTTCCGGGCACAAAGATATCCACTCCTGCGCCTCGGGTGTAAGGTCTTTCTGGACATCGGTCGTTCAGCGAATCCATGAGGAATCGGATTTCTCCTGTCCTTGGTGTGCGGGTGCTGTTAGGCGAAGTAAACATTGATTAATAATATCTAAAACCTATTTGATAGTGACAGAAAATGGTAAATGGAACAATATATACAAAAAGGGGCGTATCCCCTTGGGGAAGAAAGCTGGTCCTCCAGCTCATAACGTTGCAACATGGAAGGTAGCTTCGGCCATTGTACTGGCGAAGTCACTGTCTAAAACCATTTTCTTGTGCTCGGGTTTGGTAGGGGAAAGACTGTCGTTGAGAATGCTGGCCTTTCGTTTCGGCGCTAATCGTGGTTCGGGTTCGGGGTTCACGAGGGGCATACGGCTGTTATCGTCGTCACCGGGGCCGGCGTCGTCCGTAGGAGGATGGATAGGCTGCTGCTCGGGGTCATTCACGGGGTTTGGAGCAGGGTCCGGGTCGGACTCCAGTGCGGTCGAAGTGACAGAAGGGATTATGTTGAATTGAGGGGCCGGGTCCGCTGATGGGATGGCTGGGCCAGACCGTGCCGGTGTTTGCTTGGTGGCCTTGGCTATCGTCCATGTGAATGGCGTTTGGAGTCTGCTTAGCTCCCAGGGGTGGGCCTTGGTTAGGCGGTCCTTGCTTACGATCTCGGTGACGGTTTCGGACGTCGGACCGTGGCCTGCTATTGCCTTGCGGAGCTTGATCTGGCAATCATTCAAGATCTCTTGGACCTGGAACGGTCCATCTTGGTAGGTGGCCGTTTTACGGGAGATTCCCGACTCAGAAGGGTCATTTGCTCGGTATTTGAAAACCCAGTCGCCCTCCATATCTAACACTCGGGCCAGGTGGAGGATGCTGGTAGACAACTCGCCAGGGGGAGCGTTGGATACAGCATCGGCGAACACCTGAGCGGGTACGATGATGTTCTTGGGCGAACATGAGTTTGTGGGGAGAGACCGGTAAGTTGCTCAAAGGTGTCTGCCTGAGAGATGCCAGGGCGGCTGGTACAAACCTATACCATTGTCCGGGTAGGGCTTGTTCTTGTTGCATCAAGGCATGGATAGTGCCTTCCAATGATCGATGCAAGCGTTCCACGGGATTGGTGTGGGGTTCATAAGCCATCGTTTGGCTGTTGATCACTCCTAACCTCCTGCATGAGGTTTTGAATAAGGCGGATACGAATTGTCGGCCTCTGTCAGTGATGATTTTCATTCCCACGCCATATCGGGGAAAGAATTCGTTGGTTAGGATGCGCAGGATAGTTTCAGTGGTCATGGCGTTGATAGGCCAAGCTTCCGGGTACTTGGTGAACGCGTCCTGAATAATTAAAAGGTAGCGTTTGCCTTGGAGGCCTTGGGACCCCGGCCATGGGCCAACAATATCTGCATAGAAATGGGTAAATCGGGTATCAATGGCGGTGCTTGTTTGGCCCAATGGCACATGCTTCTCGTGGGTGCGTCGCTTGGCTTGCTGGCATGGTGCGCAACCTTCGATCATGGACGAGATGTCCTTGGCCATTCCAGGCCAATAGAAGTGACGTCGAGCTTGCCGATAGGTGCGGGCTCGGCCTTGGTGTCCGGCTAATGGGTGGTGATGGAGGCATCGGAGTAGGTCCGGGATAAGGGAGTCCGGGATACAAACTTGCTCTTGATTATCAGAAATGAAACTTCTGAATGAAACCAGTTGAGAACCTTGCCTTGGATCCCAAACTCATGGAGCCTGTTAACTAAAAGACCATGATATACCTTGTCAAAGGTGTAACATTCGTAGTATGTGGTCACCCCTGCGTGACACCCAGTGCTCAAGTTGAAACCATCGCCGCCAACCATTCCATCAGACACGAGATTCAGGGAGTTGACCGGAATCTCTTGAGGCGTGCGGACAAGCGGGGTACGAGAAATATAAGATTTAGAGTCATGACTATGTGCTTATATTGAGCAAATATATTTTCCTAGGTTCTGTCATCATCATTCGTGTCTGGACTTTTCAAAAGGCCTTGGCAAAGTCGACATAAACTACATCGACTATGTAACGTACACCCTAATGTGCACGTTGCGGCTGAGACCTATTCTCATAAACGCGTCCACCGAAAAAATCCAAACCAATTATCCAGTCCACGAAATGACGGTTTCTATTTAACAAAACAAATTATAAGACAACGGACACAAACAAATAATTACAACATACCGATATTGAATAGGCTCGATGTTACTCTGGACCCAAGGAAACTTAATCAAGATGGCGTCCCGAAAAATGCTGATGTTGGCTAGCCATTTAAGCGATTTTAGCCGAAGGTGACCAGTGACCAGAACCAACCAATAAATATAACCAAAAAGTGCAGAACAAACCCACACCGGCCCCTTAACTGAGCCTCGACTCAGTTACTAGAAATTTGGGGTTGTATGGTTTCTTTACTTTGCTTAAAATTCTTCAATTCCGACGAGTTTGTTGATCCAGTTTGTTGTTCTCTTGCAACATGACAAGGTGAGATATGGGCCTCTTGTAGGTCCCACCAGCGGATTTAACTTTGACTTGACGAAGCGTTTTGTCTTGACCAGGGAACACGTCGACTACACGAGCTAGAGGCCATCGATATCGAGGGACGTTTTCCTGGGCCTTTAGTACTAAATCTCCAACCTTGGTGTTTCTGCTTGGTTTGGTCCACTTTTGGCGTCTAACAAGCTGGGACAAATACTCTTTTTTTCCATCTTGTCCAGAAGAGGTCGGCAAGATATTGGACCTGCTTCCAACGACGTTTTGCATATAGGTCGGTGTTTTGAAATAATCTAGGTGGAAGGGTCGGGCCAGATTTCTGAAGCAAGATGTGGTTTGGTGTAATTGCGTTCAAATCTAAGGGGTCATCAGATACAGAGGTCAGTGGGCAGCTATTCAGGATAGCCTCTACCTCACAAAACAAAGTTGATAGAGATTCATCAGAGAAGGACCGGGGTTGTTCGCTCAGGACTCTGGCAAGAACTTGACGAATGGTACGGATTTCTCTTTCCCATACACCTCCGAAATGGTGGGCGTAAGGGGGGTTGAAGATCCACTTAACTTGCATCTTTACCATTTCTTCTCGAATTTCCTCATTTACCAAGTCTCCAACATCTCCCGAATCTCACGTTCAGCTCCAACAAAGTTGGTACCATTATCTGATCGCATGAGTCGAACCTGTCCTCTACCGGCAATGAAACCGCGTAGGGATTGAATGAAAGAGTCCGTCGACCTCTCGTACACAACCTCCAGATGCACGGCTCGCGTTAAGCAAGTGAACACAAGTCCGGACCGTTCAACAGTGGATCTTCCTCTTGTAACCAAAAATGGACCAAACATGTCCACTCCAGTGTTTGTAAATGGAGGCTGATCGGGTGTTAACCTGTCTTCTGGCAAGTCAGACATGTATTGTTCAATGGTTTTTCCACAATACTTTTTTACAGTGCAAACAATCACGGAGCATCTTCTTGACTAACACCTTTGCACCAACAATCCAGTAACGTTGATGCAAATGAGCAAGTACTGATTCCTTTCCCAGGTGCCCCACTCGTTCATGAGCATTTCTGGCAAGAAGCATTGCAATGTGTCCCTTCGACACGATCAGAGGATGTCGTTGGTCAAAGTTGAGGTCCTTGGCAAGATCAATACGTCCTCCAACCCGTAAAAGCCCGTGTGCATCGATGAATGGCGAAAGCTTTGACAGTTGGTGGTTCCTTCCCAGATCCCTTTTCATCTCGATCTCTTTCATAAGCAGCCCAAAGGTAGAGTTCTGAACTTGTTTGAGAATTATTTGCTCGGCATGAGCAAATAAATCTGTTGGCTCCAAAGGTGAACTCGAACCAGTCATCAGCTTTGTCTTGAACCTAACATATCCAACAATCATTCTTTGCAGTCGATTCCAATTTGATACACCAACGAACCAATCCATAACAACATCACTCAGTGTTGAAGTAGATGCACAAATAACGTGGTCTTTCACAACTTCCGGGTCATCATCTTCTAATTGAGAATCAACGAACATTTCCGAGCCATGTGTCAACGGACTGCTGCAAAAACTGTGGACCTAATACCCACAAGGTATCTTGGATGAAATCTCGGATCGGGAGGCCACGACTGCCAATGTCAGCAGGATTCTCACGTCCAGAGACGTGATTCCACTTGCTCGTTTCTGATCGTTCTCTAATGAACACAACACGGTTTGCAACAAATCGTTTAAATCGTTTACGTTCGTTCCTTAAGTATTTGAGGACAGTTTCACTGTCTGTCCAAAAGTACTCATCGGCTTGGTTGTACGATCGTTCTTGTTGGAGGAGGGAAGCAACCTCAACGGCCAACTTGGTTCCTGCCAATTCTAATCTTGGTACGGACATTTTCTTGAGTGGGGCTAGCCTCGATTTCCCCAGCATTAACGTTGAATGGACTCCACTCAATCTCACAACCCGTAAGTAAGATACCGCTGCATACCCAACTTCGCTGCCGTCACAAAACACATGGACTTGCACAGATTTGACGTCGTCGGAAACTTTAATCCATCTGGGGATGGAGTAGTCCAATAGAAGTGAAAGTTCGGACGTCCATTTAACCCACACGTCCCTGAGATCACTTGGGAGGGGTTCGTCCCAACCACAATTCCTCCTACAAAGTTCCTGAAGTATTCTATTTGCTGGCATGATGATGGGTCCTAAATGTCGAAACGGGTCAAATATATAGCATAAATGGTTGAAAGGAGGCCCCGTCTTGTATGGGGCTTCTCTTGATAATGGATTTTAAAACCCAATGTGTCGGTTTCAACGTTCCAAGTCACACCTAGTGCTCGCTCAATGGGCAATTCTTAATGATGCAGATCTAGTGGCTGGAATTTTTGGGCAAGATCCTTGATGTCGAAAGATGATAGGACTTCTCGATCATTTGAGGAGATCTGGGTCAGATTGAACCTAGCCTGACTACAAACTAATCGAATCTCCTTGAGCAGAGTTATGGCTTCGGTGACCCCGTCCACAGAGACAATAAGATCATCCACATAAAACCCGTCCTTGATGGTCTTGACTGTTGAGTGGCTGACTTTATCTTCGTGATCCCGAGCTGCCTGTTGGAGGGCAAAACTCGCACAACTGGGAGATGATACCGCTCCAAAAACGCGGACTTTCAGCCGGTATTCATGCGGGGTTCGAGTGAAATCTCCATCAGGGTACCATAAGAATTGCAAGAAGTCGAAGTTTTCTTCAGGAACCTTTACCTGATAAAACATTTTCTCTATACCTGCCATAATGGCAATCTTCCTCTCTCTGAATCTGATCAACACGCCTAACAAATTATTGACTAAATCTGGTCCAGGTAGTAGAGTGTCGTTGAGTGAAATTCCCATGAATTTCGATGAACAATTGAAGACAATTCTGATGGTCTTTTTCCTTTTGTGATACACCGCGTGATGGATGATGTACCACACCTGTCCGATCTTAGGGTTCAATTCGCTCAGCGGAACCGGTTCGGCAAAGTCACTATCCAACATAGTTTGCATAAAAGCGGAGTAATCTTTCCTGTAATCTTGATCACGCTGCATCCTTTTTCCAATACTCTCCAGCCGTTGAAGAGCTTGCTTGCGATTGTTTGGAAAACTTGGGGTTGTGTCTCGGAAGGGTAGAGCAATTTCGTAATGCCCTCGTTCGTCAGTTCGGATGGAATTTTCTACCCTTTTGAGCCATTTCGTATCATCCACGGATGGCCCTCGACTGTCCAATCCAGAGTCTTGAAACTCCGCATCATACATGTGGCGAATTTTGATATTGATTTCCTCCAAATCCACTTTGGTTCGATTACATTGAATCACATCACCCACTCTTTTCCTACTCAATGGTCCATTTATAGCCCAACCCAATCGATGCTGGGAGGCATACGGACCCGTTGGAGGACCACTAACGACTTTGAGCGGTTTAATCGCTTCGGGCACATTAGCTCCTATCATGAGGCCAACTTCCGCTTGAATGAGGCACAAGGGAACATCCGACAAATGAGGCCAGCCCTTGAGATCTTCTTCAGTGATTATATCTGAACATGAAACTGGAAGTTCCTTTCTCGCGTACGTTGTCGGCAAGCAGATCCGCTCGTTTTCGTCCAGATCCAAGATTTCAAGACCGTGAACTGCTTTCGTTTCCACTCTTTGATTCGTAGAGCTCATGGTAGTGAGGCGAATTTCGGTCTTTTTTCCACTGATGCCCAGTTCCTCAAGAATATCGTCTCTCACAAAACAATCACTGGCAAAGTTATCTAGGCCTGCATACGTAACGACATATTTTTCCTGACCTTTGACTTTTACTTTGACGGGTATCAAGGCCAAAGCAACCCTTGAAAGGTTACCGGCCCCTGTTTGACAAGAAACCTCTGAACTATTAAGGCAACAAGCAGACGTCGTATCCTTCGTAATGTTTTGACCGGTAATGGCCGCGGTAATTGCCTGGTGTTGTGTTATTCAATTGATGTGTGGAATCGATCTGTTAATTCTCAAAAATGGATCCAAGCTTATCGTTCACTGTCTTCTTCAGTCTGACGGTATCTTATCACATCATCTCCCTTCCGAGTTAAAATACATACATTTGACACAAATAACGTTTCATTCTTAATTATTAATCATAGCTTTTGGTGATGGTTGTCGGAATATTAAAGGGTTTGACTTGGGTTCTGTCTCGAGAGCTTCTTCTCGAAGGAAATGTGGCTTGAGGAAGAGGTATATTCGTCGGGGTTGGAATGTGAGGTAGGTTGATGTTGGCACTGGAAGGAGAGATTCTTGGGAGAAGGAATCTGCGGTTTCTCCAGAAAACGCGTCCGCTTCAAAGCTTCACGTAGTAATCTTTGCGACTACCAATCGCAACGACAGTACCCTGGAGTTGCCATAATTTCGATTTTGGGTCTTGGATGTCAACAAAATCCCCAATTCGTAAGGGACGAAGAGTTCGAGCAGAAGAATTGTAATGTGCGTGCACTTTATCTCGATTTTGAATCAATTTGGGTTTATCCAGGGTTTTAGCGAGATCAGTCCATTTGGGACTAAAAGTTTTGGAGTGGGCAAAGACAAATGAAAGCATTGGTCGGCCGTAGAGGATCTCCGAAGGGCTTTTGCCATTGAAACGAGGCGTATTCCTCCATTCTAGGAGGCCCCGCCGGAATTCATCACAATCTAAGTCTCCATTGAGGGTAGTTTTCTTGATCAAAGTTTTCACAGCTTTAACGGCATTTTCTCCCTGACCATTTGATTGAGGAAAGTGCGGAGTAGACATTTCATGGGCGATTTGCCATCTCTTACAGAATTGGCGAAATTTTCGGCTGGAGAATTGCGGTCCGCCGTCAGTTATTAACTTATGTGGGACACCCACCTCCGAAAATTTCTTACGAATGAAATTGATAACGGTCGTAGAAGACGCACTATGACCAAGATCACCGATGCATGGCCAACCTGACAATCTATCAACATAGACAATGTATTTTTTTCCGCAGTGATTGAAGAGATCGGAACATGTGCATTGGAAATTGGAATGGTATCTGTGGAAATGGGTCAGACTTCAAAGGTTCCTTGGGTAGGGAGGCCTGATGTTTGCGGCATTTTTCACAGCTCCGAACTACATTATCGATGTCATTATTCAATCCTGGCCAGAACACAATTTGTCTCGCTCGCTGTTTTGTTCTTTCCTGTCTTTGGTGCTAGGAGTGAATCTCGTCAAGAACGTGCCTCCTTATCGAGCGTGGGATTATGAGTGTGACCCCTTTTAGCACGATGCCATCGTCCAATACGGTTGTAGGGTTTCAGGTAAATCTGAATTCGTCTGAGGAAATCCATTGATAATAAGTAGCTTCAATCGTTGATAATCGGGGTCTGCCTCACTTGCTTCCATGAGTTCTGACAGTCGTAAGTTAGGGAGCGAATCCTTTTGAACGGCAATGTTGCAGAGAGCCGGATTTTGGTCACTCATTTCGTCACTGAATTCATCCTCTGCAGATAATGGTCCAATGGGTGCTCGGGAGAAAGCATCTGCAACAAGATGTTCTTTTCCTTTTCTCCAAGAAGTAACGAATTGAAATAGTTGAATCTTCATAAGTAATCTCAACAGTCGAGGGTTTTCAACGCGATCTAGGGTGTAATTGTTAAGGATCGGGACCAAGGGACGATGGTCAATAACTAGTTCGAATTTCAGACCAGTGAGGTAAAAATAACATTTTTTCATGGCCCACACTACGGCAGTAGTGTGCCATGAAAGTTCCAGTTCGATCATGGCATAATTCGACTCCGTGCCGCTAATGAAGCGGCTCCCGCACTGAACTAAATGCCAGTCATTTCCCTGAAATTGGCGTAAAACAAATCCAAGACCGCATGTGCGAGATGCGTTGGTTTCCAACCGGGTCGGGGCATGAAAGTCAAAATATGCCAATGTCGGTGGGGATGTTAGTAAGGCCTTGACATTTTCGAAGGCTTTGGTGTGATGGCCTTGCCAAAGAAATGCTGTGTCTTTCTTAAGGAGTCCGCGGAGAGGTTCCGCCTCTCGCGACGTCCTCAGGTCGAAATCCGAAAACTGATTCATAAGTCCAAAGAACGAGCGGAAATCCGTGAGGTCCTTAGCTAGAGGAAAATCGATCAGAGCTTCGATTTTCTTTGGATCGATCCTCCAGCCATCTCGACTGACGATATATTCACAAAATTCCACTTCTGGGGCCGCAAAGATGAATTTCTTTGAGGACAGAGTAATTCCATGATCACGAGCTCTTTCAAGGACTTGGCGTACACGTTTCTCATGCACCTTTAGGTCGGTATCAAAAATGACGATATCGTCCACAACTTTGGCAAGGTTAGCAATGCCTTCAAAAGCTTGGTCAGTGCGATAATTGAATTCGTCCCTGCAGCGATAAATCCTTGTGGGTTTCGAAGGTATCTGTATCGACCCCAGGGCATAATAAATGTAGTCAGGTGCTTGGAGTCTTCTGCGAGAGCCACCTGCCAATATCCATGTCTAGCATCTAACTTGGTGAAATATTGTCCTTTGGTGTTTTCATGGGATGGATGGGCCGTTTTACCTGAGAATTGAGTTTCTTGAGATCTACGGTCATTCGTTTCTCATTCGAATTCTTTTTGTCGACTATGACAATAGGGTGGCACCATTCTGATGGTTCTGACACAGGTTCAAGAATTTTCTCATGTACCATATCGTTTAATTGAGCCTTGATTTGTTCTTCATCACGAGGTGCTATGCGACGAGCCTGGCGCTCTTGATGGGGCATAGCATTTTTTTCCTCGTGAATGACCATGGGTGGACCTTTCATTGGCTTCAACGTGGTAGTATCAAATACGGTGGAGAAGTCCGAAATAATTATCTTCTTCAAATCCGAAACACCCGAGAGTTTGAGAAACTTGGAATTAGGCCAGTGTTTAGGAAGATAGCTCATGAGGATTAAGGATTCTTTGGAGAGGTAGGCGCCTTTGATGTCTCGGTAAACGTGAGCTGTGGTGGCCAATTTGGAATCGCCATCTGATATGGTGATCGTGCACTTGCCAGCACTGTCCAATCTCTCGCCATTCACTCCAAATACCATCTCGTTGTCCTTGGCCAACATTTTGTCTGAACCTCCCAACTCTTTAAAAGTTGTCACGTCAATGGCCTCAATATCGCTTCCAGTATCCGGAATCCATTTGATCATAGTTGGTTCGTTTAAACCATGTACGGTGGTGCTCAAATCTATACGACCATCTTGAAGACAGTTAATTTGCCGATGGATGTGACCGAGAACAGTAGGTTTATTTTCCCGAACTGGACACACTGAGAAGAAATGACCACGTTCTCCACATTTGACACATGTTTGATCGATTGCTGGGCATCGTCCTCCAGGTTTATGTTCTGTGAAACCACAAGATGAACAGCTTTTTCTTGGGAGATTGGAGGGGCTTTTGTAATCGCGGTCACCGAATCTCTTAGTTTTCTCATATGTAGAGATTTTACCAACTGACTTGTTTTCCATAGTTTTTTTGTGAGATTGAAGCCCCTTCCTCCGCCTGGCAGATTTTGACACCTTTGGGCAAATCGAGGTCCTTAACGGCGAGGAGTTTATGCATAGTTTCATTGTTCAGAACACCACAAATGAATCAGATTGAAATGCACTAGCAGAGTACATTTCCTTTAGACGTGTATAAAAGTTATTGAAACTCTCCCCTTTATCAGGTCTAGCACGATAGAAATCTAAACGATCCAACAATGGGTTCCGTTGAGCCCGAATGTATTGGGCCAATGCAGAAATGATATCGGAAGCATCTGCTGCGGCAGCGACTGGAATTGTTTTCTGGATGATGTAACGTTGAATGTCACTATCAAGGCATGTCTTGAGGGCAGCCACACGTACTTCTCTGGATTGGCTCTCCAAGTGTTGGCAAATTGAGAAATTCTCCCATCCCTCTTTCCAAGTCGCAAAATCACAGGTAGTCGCGCTGGCCATTAGCATAGGCCTATCAACCGAAATGGGGCGCCACGTTCCGCCACCATTCGATGTGGCGCTAGAAACTGATGAGTTTGCTTGAAAAGCACGAGCATCTTCGAGTAGGGACATCAAGTGATCCTCTCGTTGCTGTGATTCCATTTGCATTTTCTTAAACATGTCCATCATCATTGCCACCATCAGATCAGTATTCACGGTTGGAGCCGCAACTTAGGCCTTATCCGAATCCTTATCCGCAGGCATATCAAAAGAATGTGCTGGAGTCAACCGTTACAAAAGAAACAATCTTGTTGCACTATCCCGACAAAACACCGAGGCCTTCCACGGGGTAGAAAGTGTCCGGGAAGGGTGATGAGGACTAGTGCCGTAGGTAGGTCTGGGAGTACTGCGCCATGTTGTGTTATTCAATTGATGTATGGAATCGATCTGTTTATTCTCAAAAATGGGTCCAAGCTTATCGTTCACTGTCTTCTTCAGTGTGACGGTATCTTATCACATCACCTGGCTCTCATGAGAGGTGTGCTCTCAATGTTCTTGGTGCAAACAAGTCGGATGAATCAGATGACATTCTTGGCATTGCAATCTTTTGACGCAACTGCTTGAGGCATGGCCGGGTTCAAGGCATCCGAAGCAAAGTCCGAGCTCCTTCAGGCGGTCAATTTTTTCCTCATGGACCATCCTCTTAAAACGTAAACACTTTAAAAGTTGATGATTGGACTTTTGGCAGTGAAGACACGATTTCACCACAAGAGGTGCTTCCTTAGCAACGGAGTTTTCCTTGACTGATAAGTTGAAGTTTGTGCTTGAAGCGAAAGACATCAATCTTTTGACCCCAACAGTTTGGTTAGTTCGGCTTTGATTAGGGCTGGGATCTTTGATATCACCAAAAATTGGCACGGATGCAATGCTAGCTTGTAGATGAACGAAATCCGATAAGTCCTTGAATTCCACGAATCCCTTGTTTTCCAACAAGTAGAATGCGCGGTTTCTCCACATTTCCCGAAGCTTCATGGGCAGCTTCATAATTATATTTTGAATTTGAGATGGGCTATTCAACTGGTTCATGCCTGAAACAGTTTTCAAATAATGTTCACAGCCGCGAAGAAAAATAGAAAGCTTCTTCAAACCAGCTATATCGTCATTCTTGATATTAGACCATTTCTGAATTTTCTGGAGAAAGGCGTTAACGACCTGAACTTCGTTTCCGTACTCTTTCTTCAGCAATAGACGGGCTTCCTGATACCCATCAGTCGGATTCATGTGAAGGCAACTTCTTACTAACTCCCGCGGCTCATCTTGGGTGTATTTCTCGAGGTAATCAAGAAGATCAGACGGAGACTTCGTGTTACAAGCAATTAAGCGATCAAAGGCTTGCATAAAGGACGTAAAACGTGTGAGATAAGTCCCGTCGAATACCTCGGGTTCGGATTTGGGGAGATGTGATCTCAAAGCAATTTCAGCTAACAGGTCGATCTGGTGGCTGGATCTGATGACGGAGTGAGCCTCATTACCTCAGCCGAATAGTTCCTGTTCTTTATTGCGTTCGATTGCATCAAATTGGTCCAGTTTGGCGCTAATATCCGATATCCTCTTCGTCTCAGATTCGACGCGAGCGTCTCGTTCCAGCCAATTCAGACGTTCCTTCTCCTCTTGAGCAGACTTTTCCAACCTCCAGCGCTCTTCCTGGATACGCCTCAAGTCTGGATCAAGTTTTTGTTGGGCTTCAAGTTTGGTCAGGATCGAAGTTTGACAGTTCGAGACGTTGAATTGATATCTGGACGCAATTACGTCGGATGCGTAAATCCCTTCCGTGCTCGTGCGATCTATGCGTCAACTAGGGAATCCAAACTGAACCGTGAAACCAAGCCTTGGATCGAGTTCAGTTCGATTGTGTCTGCGTTGTTTGAGCCCGTTGTATCCCGGGCGTTCCCACAAATGCGGAGCAAAAGCTCTCCTTGAAAACCTTCAATCTCGTTTACCCCAACCAATTTGCGATCAATTGGTAATCCAAACGTTGAAGCGAAAAAGTTTGGAATCGCATGGTCAAGCGCACGAAATTCCGTTGTCACAACCCGGCAAACCAGCAAAAATTCCAAACCCCTTTACAAGAGAAAGCAGCTCGGATGACGCGCTCTATTGTATGATCCCAACCAAGGAGCCAAATAAAACAATGTAACAAACCTGTTCATCCTTGCAATTTCAATTAAAAAGTGAAAGTCTTCAATTGCTTTCATCCTAAAAACTTCCGTATTGTCAAATGACGTACGAGGTGGGATCATTTTAGGATGAGAATACCGAAATGACTTGAGATAAGTTAGGTTACGATAAAAATTGATTTATTTACATTTTTCATCCTAGTTTCCATCCAACCGAAAACACTTTCGTTGCAACTCTGACCATGCCACATATGCAGAATAATACTCCTCATGTGAGAGGCCCCAACGGCTTAAGAGCCTCAAAGTGAGCTGCATTGTGTTTCCTTCGATGAAGTGGTCTGGCAATAGTTTTGCGTGTGCGGATTAAGTAAAATTACGGTGGAGTAAGATCTGTACTTTGGTAATTTTGGCAAAAATCCGAACTTAAGGCGGAATATTTCACGCAGCTTCCATACTTCATATTGAACCTTGATGGAATAGGTCATTTGGACTGTGTATTCTCTCATTCTAAAACGATCACACTTCCTAAGCACAAAAAAGGAAGAAGTGACACTTGCCGACAACCTGAACATCAGAAAGAGATGTTAAAACACACCCAACACTAGTTTAAGTGCCAAATTTGCTTATTAAAAAGGGTCTGGGGCACCAACTAACGCTGAAAAGAAAGTATTGAACCATAATGCTAAGGCCATTTTTCTTAACAGTGTTGGCTATATCCAATGGATCTAAATGCTTCAAATAGGGTCCAGATTTTCCATGAGAGGCGCCACTGAGTAGGGCTGGGCATGATTGAAATATGAAAATTATATCCAAGTCTCATGACCAACTGATTAACAACCTGCAGTATAATGTCAAGTGGAAACTATGTTTGAAATGACATCAACTGAAAATAGTATCAAAGTAATGGCAGATTTTACTTACAACTGATGGGTTTGTTTCCACGTTTGGCCTTCAAGCTAAACCCTAAGACCCCAAGGCATGCTCAATGTTTTAGAGCTCAAAGGTGACCCAAATGCCCTTCCCAGAACTCCTAGAATTTTAAGTCTGGCAGCGCTGTGGGCTAATAACAATGAGTCTAAATTGAGTCAACAAACAATGGTGGATTTCTGAGTGAGCGAGAGAAAGTAGCTAATGAAGTTTCTACAAGTATTGAAAACAAACAACTTTTGGCATTATTAGTTTCCTGAAACATTCAAGCGCCGATTGGTATAAGTAACTCCACCCCATGCCAGTCCACTACAACACAAACTGACTCCGAATGCAATTTCGTTGATTTTAAAACTGTGATTTAAAGTGGTTAAGTGCTGGATGGCCATGTTAGACCGGTTGGGAAACAAGGCCCGGACCAGCAAGAACGAAATAGTTGCTAGGTTTTAAGATTTGGGCATGGCTTTGCCAAATGAAATTTTCAAAAACATCGATTCAAATTTTAACTTATTTTTTTATGAATAGCCACGGAACTCGTCACCTACAATGAAATTGTGTCCCATGATGTCCTGGTTTCAAAAAGTACCCTCAAATGTCTCGGCATTTTTTGGCAAGATATGGCCTGGGCTTCCCGTGTAGGCGTGTTAGAGTAGATCTGGAACCATCTTTCAAGTCAGATGTGGACAATTTTTTAAGCAGCATTCCAGATCAACCAAACATTCAAGGACAAGCTCGGTCTGCCAACTCAAATTCATTGGTAGATCAAATATCATATAAAGATTGAAAGGCAATAAATAGACGAATTATAACCTTTCATTTTAATAGTCCTGGGGATTACATTTCTTGTAGCGGTTAGAAAAGCCCGTGAAAAATCGGAAGTCGGAACATGTCCGGAAGGCAAGTGAAAGGCAATTCTGTTCTGGACGAATTACCCCAAATTAGAGGGCCCTCTACCCCAAATGTATCCCAATGATTTCCGGGATATTGGAAAGGATGAGCTGAGCCGCTCGGTTGAAGTGAAAGAATGGTTGAAGAAGTTTGAAAATTCGATTTATAGAGAGGAAAGTGTACACTATTGTAAAAGCCTTCCATTCTACTTTGATCAAATGAACGTTGCTGACAATCTATGCCAAGCTCTTGGCCTATTAGATGGTACAAGAAGAAGGATTTTCAGGGATTCCAAGTTTCTGGCCGATTATGCCGAATTCATGTCGATGATGATTTTCAATGATTTTTAGAGCGGAGGTGCCTGCTTCTTGGATGTCAAGAAGAATAAATGGTACATTATACATCATGGCCTGTAGCACAAACAGAAGGGCAAGATACGAATTGTTTCCAAAATGTTTGAGCAAAAATGAAAGGAATCTTTACAGAAAATTTGGTAGCACTTAGAGCTCTTCCATTGTTTTCCTCAAGGTGCCCCTACCTGAGGTGAATGTACAAAGGAATATTTATTTTTCCGTCTTTCGGAACGATTTGGGGATATTTTTTCTTTTTTTTTCGCGGACTTCCTGAGCGCTACTGGGAATGAAATTCCCGGCACTTTAAGACTTTTGGACTTTGAATTTGGCGGAATTCTAGAAATGTGTTCTGACATCGACGGAAAGCACAAACACATAACCCAACTTAAACAGACGTTTGTTCGTTGACAACGCCACTTGATGTTGGGTGATTTGCCCAAGAATTGCCGAAGAAGTTAATCTTGTTACACTTCTTGGGAGTCAGGGAACTCTTTGAGTACTCAAGCCAGCCAGAAACCAATTCCAGAGAGGTACAAATGAAATTTCTTTATCGTTGTAGACTTTGTATCAGTTTTCACTTTTTCCAGATTTTGTCATCTGTAACAGTAATCTCAACGTCATATCAAAACTAATGCTAACTGCGAGTAGCTATACATAGTGCTCTTCTGAAGGTTGTTGAACAAGAATCTTGTGCAAATCTCATGAATAAGTGTGCATGATCGCGCTTTGGATTACTTAGATCGTCACCACAGGGTGGAATCCCTCCGAACACAGACTAATACGCAAATTCCTTTTTTTTATATGGTTTTAATTGTGCATTCTCTTAGGGCTCAACTTAACCACATGTTACTTTCCAAACATTCGTAATTTCACCCTAGGATACACGAAACCCAGGTAATCATAAAGTCGATCCACTGATATGTGAAAATAGGCGACCTACAGTACACTCACAAAAGCCATCAGCAAATCTAAACCCATTAAGATCCCATTTATGTTTTTGAAGTTCATAAAGAACACACATACAGCCGTGTACACGCAAAAAATTGAGAAAATCCAGATTGCTGTTTGGCAAATGTAAAAGGTTGAATAAGGGCATTACTTATCAAATTTCGAATTGCGCACTTGTTGGTAGCAATTCAATCGAAATGCCATTGTCTCAGGAGTATTTTAATACAATAACTACAGACGGAGTTATGACTGCTGTCCATGCACCGTTGGTCAGGGGTTTTGGCCTAAAATAGACATGGCCAAGAATGACGGAATACATGGATGTGGAGGCTCCTTGCAAAAGTATTATTTCCGATTCTAGTCATGTAAATAAGCTTATTTTGCAACACATTTCGGGTGTGGCAATCTGAAACCTAGGTAAAAAATTCAGAACGATTGGATGATTTTTGTAGAACTGAGGGCATTTTAAGACCAAGTACAGTCATTGTTAAGATGTACTAACCTCTGTCACCACAATCGTCCAAAAGGACAATTGTGGTGTCAATTTTCCTTCAAATGACTCGCTCAAGTACACAGGCAGTATAAATTTTAATTGACTGTTACTCGTCAACCAAAGCCCCAATCGTGCTGAAACCTGCCAAGTAAGTTTCTTCAACTCATACCAAATTGGTCTTATCCAAAAAAATCATTAGCTTGATTGCAATCAGATTAAATAAAAATGCGCAGCTGACTGCCCGAGCGGAGGTCTCCATGTCTTTCGTCCTTCTTGACATGGCCAAGGCACAGGAATTTGCTGTGTGGCACTTTTAGATGTCAACAAAAAATTTTGCCAAAAATTAGCAAAGTCGAAGATGACTTGCCATGATTTCGTCAAAAAGTGTGCCCACTTGACGTGGAATGCCCAAAAGATGCATTTATATTCTGATGATGGCCCAGGCCTCAGAGTATAAATCCGTGGCACAGATCATACCACAACTAGATCTCGCATTGGCGCGACCTCAGTGTAGAGCAAAGCGGATTTTGCGTAAGGAGATCTGTACACTAAAAAAGAGAAGGGTGACTGCCTGATCATTAACAACGACCTGCAATCGCCGGGTCTTCAACGAACCCGGTCAGTGACAAACTCACTCAAAATTCGGCCACGCTTGCCAATGAAAATGCATGAGTCACTAGACACCAACATTTATGTTCCACCTGATGAAGGCAAGTTTTCGCATTTCAAAGTGCCAACTTAAGAAAGATGTTATAAGAGACTAGTTGGAATGATTGGATTTGTAACTTTCGATTTCTGTCTCAATGAGAAATAAACTAATAAAACAACTTAAGGAACTTACAATTGTTTACCAGTTTTTTTAAATTGATGCATTTAGTGGTTTCATTAAGACTTTTGTATAATTTGATCTACTTTCATGCAAGGCTATTTGGTTTAAAGAATAATCTAAAATGATATAAAATGTGTTTTCTCCCGCTTTTTATCAATCAAAGTAAAATTTTAACAATCTCTTTAATGGATGGGCGCAAAGATGTACAAAAATCTTTTTGAGAGGATGCTAAGCTGTTACAATTCTCATTCAAATTAACTTTGGTCCTGAAATGACTTAATTGTGATTCAACCAACTAACACAACTTGCAAAACGCTTTTGTATTCTATGGAAATGAAACAAGTATAATCATCAAATTGTAGATTTCAAATGTCTGTACATTCAAAATTGAGGTTAAAACAAGAAAGGATTGAATTAGAAACTGCTATTTTTGTCTTTGTAATATTGAATTTGCTTGTCAGAACTCATGGCATTCAGATAATCAATATTGGGGATACCAATGGATTGATCAAGATATTTGGCCCCTTATAAAATGCCTGTTTGTTCGACTGTAGGAGAATTTCCAGATTTAATTCATTTACCAATGTACGTACCCCCCTTGAGTATGATACACTTCCTGATGCGTTCAGGCATACAACATATCAAATTGTCCAGAATTTCGGGGTTGACATTGGCCCATGCCCTTTTCAAATTTTTGATCATGGCCTCCTCAGTTGCGATAATGCCCATGGAATTGAGCTCCTCTTGAAGGATAGACCAGAGATTTCCAATTAGAGATTGGTCAATAGGCGTGTCCTGGCTTCCCCCAGAAGTGCTTCAAATTCATTTCGAGCCATTTTGTAGCCTTATTGGATGTGTGTGCTGGGGCACCATCCTGTTGGAAGATTGCCTTGGACATGTCGGGCAACAGTTTCCTCTTGACAAGAGTTCCTTTCTCTCGGGAACGGTTCAGAGTAGGAAGTAGACATTCCTCAAGGATGTTGCCAACATAATAACCTGACGTTACCATTTGTCTTTTGGGAATTATAAGTAATTCAGAGAGGCCGCGGTGGCTCATGACGCCCCAAACCAGGACTTTTGTTGGATGCTTCACAGTTTGAAAGGGAAGAACATCTGCTTGACTGTAGGCCCACACGGCCATTCCTGCTATTTGGAGGATGTAAAATCTCAAATTGGGATTCATCGGAGAATAGAACACGGCGCCAGTCCTCAATTTTCCAATGAGCTCTCTCCTGGCAGAATTTTAATCGTTTTTTCTCGTGGGCATTGGAGAGTTTAGGCTCTACTCGAGGTTTATAGGCATGAACCTTCAGCACGTTTTTCATATAGCGCCTGACAGTGTCTTTGGACACATCATGACCAGCTGCTTTTAGCTGTTTGGCTAATTTCTTGGTTGATGGGTGGCGTTTCGTAATGCTTTTGGCAATGGCAATTTTGGTTGCTCTGATGAATTTTGACCCAGGTCCTCGACCTCCGTAATTGAAAAGGCTTTCACCATCAACCGTCAAACGCTGGTGGAAGCGTTGTCGTGTTCTAGGATGGACCCCTAGAATACCAGCAACCTGTCTTTGTGTTTTCCCGCCTTGAAGTAATCCAATGCCCCTGTGCCGGTCATTTTCACTTGGCTGTCCTGCCATCTTGACATTAACTTCAATGGAAAAAACGCACTTTTTGGAATCACTGATTTAACACAGGTAACATACACTTTTGTATGTTGACTCTAAATACGAGTTTCATCATTCATGAGATCTTGGCTCGATCTCATGGCACTTGGGATCTTGTCTTTGGACTTTCCCACTCCTGCACAACAAGACGCATCTGACCACGGATATCGGCAACTTAGACCCAACACCCACCAAAAAGTTTCCCGCCAAATAAACCAGTTGGAGGAAAAGAAAACAGACGAAACTGCAAGTTTGCAAGGGGGCAAATAACTTGATCCACCTTGAAGGTGGTGATGCCCTTTAGTGTAGCTTTTGTTGGGTGTGACCTTTGACATTTATCCGTTATGACGGCCCATTAATGTCATGAAATAACAAGATTGGGTAGTAATCAAATGTTGTCCAGAAGTTTGGAAGAAATAGCTAACTTTCACTCTCATGAATGAAAATGTCATTGAAAGGTTGAATACACTTTGTCACAATCTTTTTATACCTCCCAGAGGGCCCCTGAATGCACTCGGTGCTTTCATATTCCTCTTATCTTATTGCTGGAGTGGTAACATAGTTATGTGGAAAGGTTGTTCGTCTTCAACTTGTTCATTCGAAAATCTTCTTTTCTACATTGTTTAGCGTTTTTCCTTCCTTTCTCATTTATTTAAAATATTTTTAGGAAAATAACCATATAACGTATAAACTAACAGCAGGTGTAAAGACTGAGTGATATTGTGGGATATGTAGAGATATTTCAATTTCATTTTCCTTCTGTTCGCTTTCAAAAACTTAAATTTTCTATGACTTCCCCTCAAAGTTATGAAAAAAAAACATTTTCTAAACAAGCTTTCAAACATTTGGTTAGTCCTGAAATTTCGGATTCCAGAAAAAATAGAAACTTCCATTTCAATCCGAATTCGAATCCGAAATTTGTCACCAATCCAAATCTAAATCCAAAAATTGTTGGCCAATCCAATCAGAATCCGAGCGGATCCGAAAAGTCGGATTTGATGCATAGTTCTAGTTTGTGGCATTTGCCGCTTTTAAGGGTTCTTGGCAAATTGAAGTGGACACCATGTCACCACTTTTCCAACACCGTTTGATTGCGTCCACTCTCCCTGGACCCCATAGGACTAAATGCTTTTAAGAGACAAGTATTTTGCTTGGGGAGACCGTCCCCTGTCCTGTCGGGAATCCTTGGCATGAAGAAAATAGTCTACCATATCCTAGTGAATGCCAACATATTGAAAAAGCTAATGGAAAGAATGCAACTTGTTCTTGACCAATGTCAAGAGGCCGGAATCACTCTCTCCAGGGAAGAAATCCAAATGAATAACACTGAACTTTCAGGGATTTATCATATTCAAAACAGGGAATGCTCAAGGCCCATTCCAGCCCAATATAAATCATTAGTATTTGCCCGCCGCGGTCACTTCCTCTCAAATGGTGATGGGGATCAAATTAATAATTACGGGAGGTTGCGAGTAGGGCTACCAATTTACATTTTTGAGGGTTTATGACATTACTGGTGGAATGTTCGAAACCCGTTAGTTAGCCTAAAAAAGTAACCAAGATTTTTCTTCCCAGAAACTAGGGTTGCTTTGTGTTCAACCTTAGCTTTTTTGCGTTACGATAGTGGTATGTCCTCTGCTATCCCGATAACTGAAGTGTACACTCGTCGGGATCTGTGATATGACTGACTGGACTTCGCATCCAGCCACTTTATTTATACTATATCTGAATTACACTACACCTCCCCCGAGATAGGTATACATTAACGCGATACACAACAAACAAGAATGAGAAGAAATGATAAGGACGTATTGCACTCAGGGTACTGATAACTCGCGGAAAATGTCAGTGTTTGGGGTTTGGGCAGCTCCTTCTTCGGCAGGCAACTCCACCAGTCGAGACGGCGTTGGGTGAGGGGCCCCTCGACGGGGCCTGTTGTGGTGGGCGAGAGCTTCTACGTAGCCTAGATTCGCCATCTCATATGGCGACCACGAAGGCCTCGAGGTGAATGAGTTCCCATATGACAACATGGGGAATGCTCCACCTGCCTCCCCCCACATAGTGCCGAGTTGGCACGGGAGTGCTGCAGAAGCGCCGCAAGCACGCCAAAAGGCACAGAACAAACACGGCCAGAAAAATGAAGGAGGCTATCCTGAAGCCCATCGTGGGCAAGTGCAGTTCCAACAGGTGTGTGCCAGAGGATTGTTCCACGATTTGTTCCCGCACTTCGGGAGCCTTTGCCATGTTGCTGCCCATGGTATCACTCAAACACTGTCACTGTATGAGCAAATGATACGTGTTTTTTCTGCAGGCGAGCTGAACGGCGAATGGCCGGTCGTAATATCCCCATGAAAGTAGGACTTCCACGCACAACGCCAGCACCCTTGTCAGGTACCTCTCAATGGACGTAGGAATCGTCGATTTCGCCGGTATACTTTGTCCGTGGCCTCGCACATCACATCGTAAGAAGGGCCTGATTCCAAGACGTCTGAGATAGTGCCATGAGCGTCCCACGCTTTGCTGACCGGGTGTTGTATCAGCACTTAGGTGCCCACCGTGACAATGCTGAGATCATGAGCTGATCTGTCATTGACATTGTTTTTGTGCTGACGGGATGCACTTCTCACGGTCTCGAACTCATCCCGGTCGAACTTGTGCCCTGGGAGGCCCGGTAAAAGGGTGCGCTGTCGGCGGCCCAAGAATGCTTCGGCCGGGCTGAACCCGTCCTCCCGTGGAGTGTTGCGATGCTCCAATAGGGCTGCCGGAAAGTTCTCCCCGGCATCCTTGCACTTGCCGAGCAGAAATTTCACAGCCTTGACCGCAGCCTCTGCCAGGCCGTTGGAGCGAGGGTTGTAGGGGCTGGAAAGCTCATGCAGAATATTTCGTTCAAGGCAAAATTCCGTGAACGTCCCTTGGAACTGGGGTCCTCCATCCGACCGGATAACCCGAGGAAACCCCCAATCATAAAACCATTGTAGTAGCGCTCCAGTGACACTGGCAGTGACTGTCAACCTTAATCGCTGACAGAATGGGAATCCTGAATAGCGATCTACCATTACAAGCCAATTCTGACCCCTGAAGTGGAAAAGGTCCACTCCTACATGGCTCATGGGCTCTGTGGGAACTGAAAGCTCCCCAATGGTCTCAATGGGCTGGCTAGGCAGTCTTTCCTGGCACGCCCCACACCTCTGCACCAACTGAGATATGGCATTTTTCATATCAGGCCAGTAGAACAGATGGCGAGCGCATTGATATCTTTGTGCCACAATGGGATGCGTGGAGGAGCCGGAGTAAGCCCGCCCAGGCCGACTGGGGGATTATGAGCCGAGTGCCCTGAAGGACGAGTAAGCTAGACCCCCCCCCTCTTGGTGGAGGCTCACCTCCGGCCACACACAAGCGTAGGCCCACGAGGAGGGGTTGGTCGCTGGGTCTCCTCCTGAAAGAAAACACTACACTAGGGCCTCATAATCCGGGTCTGAGGCGGCCGCACGGACAATAGACCTAAGAGCCGGGTCCGTCCCCCAAAATACTTACACTGAGGGCTAACACAGTAGCATCCGGCTCGTCCTTGCCGGGAAATACTGGGGCTCGGGATAAGGCATCGGCAATAAGATGCTCCTTTCCCGCGGTCCATGACAATGTACAATTATAGTCCACCTCCCGGAACCGCAGGAGGCGCTCGTTTGAGAGCTCTTGGAGCGCTTTGTTAAATACTCCAAGGAGTGGTTTATGGTCCGTCACTATCTCGAACTTTTGCATACCTCTCAGGTGGTACGCCGATTTCTCCAGTGCCCACACAATAGCTAAACACTTGAGTTCGATGG
This sequence comes from Tigriopus californicus, assembly GCF_007210705.1. Taxonomy (NCBI): domain Eukaryota; kingdom Metazoa; phylum Arthropoda; class Copepoda; order Harpacticoida; family Harpacticidae; genus Tigriopus; species Tigriopus californicus. The sequence continues at coordinate 11,489,204 of NC_081451.1, forward strand.
TCGCATAGTTTTGTTGGCACTTTGTCAAGCTGCGAGAGCCGCAGCTGATTAAACGTATCTGGCCAGCGGGCTCAAATTGAACTAGGGCAAAACCAATGCCAAACAACCACGACGCATCTGTGAGCAGTTTTGTGGGTAGTGCTGGGTCAAAAGCCCTGACCACCATGTCAGATGTGAGAGCCTTCTTCAACACCTCAAATTCGGCTTGGTGACAGGGGAGCTATTGATATACCACGTCTTTTTTTAGAAGCCCCCGCATGAGCACCGACATGTGGGACACATCTGGAATAAAGTGTCGCAATTGAT